>NC_134690.1:92478222-92700722 GCF_050947455.1 Rhinoderma darwinii
GGTAATGCTAGCGTGCTGCTGCTATGTTGTATCTGGCTGGTTATGATAAATAGGGGGGACCCCACATCATTTTTTAAATAAAAAATAAATGAATCAAGAAAAAGAAGATGTGGTGTCCCCAACCCATTTTTCATAACTAGCCAGATACAACACAGCAGCAGCAGGCTAGCAATATCAGGGTGGGAAGCGGCACTGTTTTTGGGCTTTCCCAGCCTAATAATACCAGCCTGCTGCCGCACCAGTACCCGACCGTCGCTACAGATGGTTGGGTACTGGATCGTACCCGGCTCTTCCCGGTACCCCTGGTGGCGGTGGGTACCGGGGTAATAATGGGGGGGGGTTAATGTTAGCCTTTGAACCGGCTAACACTAAGCCCCTCCTTAGTAATGGATGCTGTAAATCAGCCAGCGGCCATTACTAAGGCAGTAGTAATAAAGAAAAAAAAAAAACAACAGACATTAAAAATAAATATTTTATTGAAATCAAAAACTCAAAAACTCCCACACAACCCTCATTAACCGTTTTATTGAGAATAAAAAAAAACGCTGCCATCTAAGTAGTCCTAAAAACCAAAGTAGTCCAACAACCGAACCTGTAAATAACACAAAAAAATTGAATAAGTAGTAACACATAAAAAAGCGAAGCAATTATTGCACTTACGTTTCCTGGGTCCAGCGCTGGAGCCGCAAAGTCAGCGAGCTGCGCTGTTTCCGTAACTTCAGGAGTTATAGGGCAGCATCAACTCTAAATATGGCCCAGCTTTCACCAACACCCTCCCCCCTGACCTGCCACTTTCTATTCTCCATAGTACCCCTACCACTTGCTGCCCAGCATGCTGCACTATTTTGGTCACTATTTTTTTCCATGCAATAGAAGCTTCTTCGGCTTCTTTCACACCATGGTATGTATATCAGTTTACTGTATGTGGCGGGAGAGCCCTTGACGCCTATGATAAATGGATCCATAGACCCCCGTACACCCAACAGAGGATAAAAAATATTTTTTTTGCTGCGTGGAATCGCTTTGTAGGCTGCGCTATTCCAATGCATATAAATGTGCTTTTTTTTTTTTAACATGGGCATCTTTGGAGGACGGACAGCAGAGACATCCGTATTTAAAACTGTTTAATGCATCTCCTGGAAGCTTTATCAGCACATACATTATATTAATAGATATACTGTGGTGTGAAAGCCGCCTATCAGCGTCCAATGCGGATGTGAACACAGCAGAATGCTGACAATAATAGGGCTGCATTTTTACATCTATCACCAATGTGGCTACAACTAACGGTTTGCTGACTCCGCCTACTATTGCTGGCCCCACCCACAACGTGGGCCATGTTTAGATTTTTTCCAGGGCCACTTTAAGCTCCCAATCCGCCCCTGCCCTGATGTTCAGCTCAAATACTGCTCCGCCTGAAAGTTGTTTACTTATCGTCTTGAACTTTTGCATATGTGGAGAATGAATATAATCAGTACTCCAAACATAGAGCCATTGAAGAGAAATATATTTTGTACATATCTGCATATATAATTATTCACATGGGTTGTAATAGGTTCATAGTGGACTTTTACACTTAGGTGCCACTTTCTTTAGACTTCCTCTTTTTCTCCTTACTAGGTGGTTCTCGTGGTTCTCGAGATGACTCTTGGTCCACACGTCAAGGATGGCGCTTCATACTGAATGAAAGAATATGGAAACCATTATCACCTATGATTCATCCACGGACCAATCATGCCAGTGCTTCTCTAAATGGGGAAATATATGTCATTGGAGGTTGGTTGTTGTGATAAATATCTATAAATTATTAATTTCTGGTAGAAACACCAGAATTTCAAAAGCTATACCCCAAATATCCACCAATGACTTTTTCTTTTAATAGGAACCCTACCTGAAGCGGTGGAAGTAGAGTGTTATGACCCCTACAGCGGATTATGGTCATCAGTAAGCCCCGCACAGAAGTATGTCAGCAATTTTACTGCTGTTGGATGCAATGGAAAGCTGTACTTGGTTGGATCCTGTGCCATAAAGTACAATGCACTGACGCTTCAATGCTATAATCCATCTACAGGTATCAAGCCATTTTAAACTACATTCCGTCTCCACAGAATAATATGACATGACTTACCTTAATTTTCTTTATGTGGTGTAATATGTTATATAACTTGCATTGACTAGCATAAATCTGCAAAATATTTCAAGGCTTTGTCTTCCCATGACTGCACATTAAACAAACTGCTATACATGTACTTGTATAAACAAGACAAAGTGCTGTGTGAAAAAAAATAATTGTGCACTCATATATTCAATAAAAGGACTCAAAACTAAACATACAAAAAAAGCTTAAAGGGAACCTGTCACCAGCATTTCACCTATTGAACTTTACATATCCCTCACTGGCCGCTGCTATAAAAAGTTCATTGCCGTTATCCCCTCTCCTAAACTCCTTCTCCGACTGTAAATAACGGTCTGCAAATATTTCGCGCCTTTCATCTTAATAATCCGATGTCCCTTTGTGCGCACACACCAGAAGAGGACATCAGTGCACAAGCGCAGGATTTTGTGTGCTGGGGGAAGGCGAGGAGCTGTCAATCAAAAGTAAGGAGGCGGGGTAAACTCGGAAAGACTTGAGGAATGAAGATTTGACTCTTTTCAAACGAAGATTTGACTCTTTTCAAATGAAGATTTGACTTTTCAAACGAAGATAAGGCTCTTTTATGCTCATTAGCATACGGTGTGGGAACACAAAAAAACTGAATACTAAAACTATAGCGCCGACTAAGAAGACAATTATAGGTTATATAGAAATGATTTTTCACCCACTACCACCAGGTATTGCTGGATTAATAGGTGAAATGCTGGTGACAGGTTCCCTTTAAAAACAATTTAAACATGCTAAAAGAGTGCATACAGTCCATAATAAGCTGTTCCCTCACTAATCATTCTTCAGCAAATACAGCTACTAGTCAAGACAAATAATTGAATTCTAACCTAAAAGGTTAAAATAAAGTGCAAGACTCATCAAAGAGTAAGTTGTATATAAGTAATGTAACAGAATCACTAGTTGAGCAATTCCCCAGAGTGCAAGTTATGGAATTGCTTTGTTAGCGATTCCCCAAAGGCAGTTGGAGACTGTCTGGATAAAGCGTGCAGGTAATCTGCTACCTCAAGTCTGTCACTACTCTGATCAGCCGTCTAATGCTACTCTATGGTCTTCACCTGAGCCCACACGCAAGGCAGGTTGGATTTGGCTGCATAGAACCCAGGTTGCATTAACAGAATACAGTGTTGGACAGGAGGTGCAATGCAGGCAATACCAGAACGGATAATTAGACAGCCAGAGGGTAAACAGCAAAAGGAGTACACAACCAAGAGAGACTGTAAGTCCAAATCAAAAAGCAGAAGAATACCATGAGTTGCAGAGGTCAAAAACAGCCGAGAGCGGAATGTCCAAATCAGTGAGCAAAAGCGTCTAAAGACAAAGCAGAGATCCAGTTCCAGGAATCCAAATAGTCAGGTGATACAGGGTGTAGCCAGAACCTTGATCAGATACTTGCATACAAAAAGAAATTCACAAGCAACAATGAAACTCAAACCAGAGCCACCCAGAAGTAAGGCTAGTAGTCATGACAATCTTAGAGACGGACGTTTCCTTACAAGTAAAATAACCAAATTGTTTTAAATAACTGTAATGATAGGGGTAGGGAAACGGACAAGTGAGCCCTAATCTACCCGCCACTCTGTCCCTGCTTACTTGCAACGACCCGCCCTAGGCGACGGGGTACAACTGGGCGGCGGTCCCTACGCTCAGTAAGTGCACGAGACAAACATACAAGGGAATATAAAACAAAGGGAAAGGGGCAGTTGCCCACGGCAACACCGTGAGCAACAGAGTGGTGAATGAGCCAAGTCAAACCAGGAGAGCACGAGGTACCAAACGCAGAGCAGAAGAGTAGTCAGAAAGCCAGGGTCAGAATGGAGCAGGATCAAATTGTTAGGAGCTGTAGCTGGGCCAGGAAACCACACGGAAAGAATCACAAGCAAGGAGGAACAGGAAAGGCAGGTATAAATAGACAGAGGGCCGGTGCTAGCTGAGTCTGGCCAGGCTGCGATAGGCTCTCCCACTCCTAAGCCTGCCAGCCTGAGTGGTGGAAGCTGGAGTCAGTCTCAGAGAGATAGACTCAGGTGAAGACTGATTACCTATGGAAGTTAACCCCGAAGCTGTGCCTGGCAGATCCTTTACAATAACTACATAAAGAATCTACCCTTCAAAAAACACACCACCTAAACCATGTATCATAGTCTAGTGCATTCATAAAACATCAAAGATGCAAAGTAGTTTAACGAGTAATATCACCAATAAGTGAAGTAGCAAAAGGGATGACTTGTGACTTGCTCACGGGTTATGTCCGACTTCCGCCATGGCCCTTTATCACTCACTTTATCACAGTAATAAGTGCATCCTGTGCACCTATTTATTCCAGATGAACTAGGTAAATAAGCACCTTTTAAAGCTGGTTTCACACAGCCCGATTTCCTGTCCGATCGGTGCTCGGTTAGCTCAATTTACAGTACATGGAGCAGTAGTTGGAATGCATGGAGACGAGTGATCATTAATATGATAGTTCTTCGTCATACAATTTGCATCTTGTCTGCAGCACATCCCTTGTTTACATGGGGATATGTGCTACTGACAAGCAAGCAATTTTTTTTGCAGTATAAAAGATGTAATCCACCGTCGAACAAGCATTCGCTTTTTCATCTGCTAATCGATGCCCTGTTTACACAGGCCAGTGATCGGAAACGATGTATGTACGAGTGCTCATTCGCCTATGTAAAAGGGCCTTATTGTCAAATTTGTCTACTATTTAGCCAAGGGCGTACATATTGTAGAGGGGGACTATGCAGCTGCTATGGGGCCCTTGGAGAGAGTGGGGCAAAGTTGACAAGATCCCGTGCAGGATTCCCTTTTTTCAGAGGAACTGCATTGTTATCAAACAAGAAGGTGGCGGAATTGGCCAAGGGTTATGAAAAAGGGTGGAGATGGAAACAAATACCAAGCCCTACTGTCTTGGATAGAAAAATCTGAAACCATAATGTGGGTTCCATTTCGACCTTTGCTATGGCCCACTATCTTTTAATACACCACTTTATTTAGATCAGTAATGCACAAAATCTGGCATATTTAAATATATTTTCTGAAACCCAATAACCACATTATACATATGTATGTAATGATCATGCTTCTTGTGGACTACAGATAGCTGGTGTGTCATTGCATCTCCATTCATCCCGAAATACCTGTCCTCACCTCGATGCTGCACCCTGGGAGGAGCTGTGTATCTTATTGCTGATAACACCAAGAAAGTTTATATGTATCTTCAAGAAGTTAATCTGTGGAAAAAGGTGAGCATGGTTATGTATTTCTTTGATTTTTTTGGGGATATTGCTTCAGAAAGCAACTTGCTTAAGGAACACATATCCTAAAACATATATTATCATACAAAGTTCATCGAAGCAGAATTATTGGTTATGTAATGCATTGCAATTAAGGTTAAATTACATTTTGTAATGCTGTTTTATGGGAGAACAAATTTGAGAACATTTTGACAATTGTCAATTATATTCCAAAAAGACCCCAACAAGCCGACACTCAGGGCAGTTAAATGGCAAAAATATATTGTTGAAAAATTTAAAGTAATGCACCTAAACCATAGTAGCAGTATGGCTGTATATAAGATATATATATACAAGAGGCAATACAATTGGGAATTCTCAAGCAAGAGAAGGATTTAGTTATGCAGTTTATCGCAAGCTATGCAGTGGCACTCAATTCCAAGCAGCATCTGCAAAAGCAAATAAGGGTATGTTCACACGACCTCTTTTCAGTCGTAATGGAGGCGTTTTACGCCTCGAATTACGCCTGAAAAGACGGCTCCAATACGTCTGCAAACATCTGCCCATTGCTTGCAATGGGTCTTACGATGTTCTGTGCAGACGAACTGTCATTTTATGCGTCGCTGTCAAAATACGGCGCGTAAAATGACGGCTCGCCAAAAGAAGTGCAGGACACTTCTTGGGACGTTTTTTCTCATAGACTCCAATGAAAACAGCTCCAGAAACGTCTGTAAAAAACGCTGCGGAAAACAGCGAGTTTCTCAAAAAACGTCTGAAAATCAGCAGCTGTTTTCCCTTGAAAACAGCTCCGTATTTTCAGACGTTTTTGACTCTGCGTGTGAACATACCCTAATACTTATTGGTGCATAAAAGAAGAGTAAGAACACATGATTCTAATCTAATATTACACCTTAGAAGAGATCTTACTAATAGTTTTATTCAAGCTTAATTAAAGTAATTTGGAATAGGAACTATTTAAACCATGAGCTGTGGAAATAATTTGCATGTATAGGAAAGGCAGCTACATCATCAGTATAGCAAAAGGTTATTTCACAGTGAGAGTTGTTAAACTACAATAGTCCTACCGTAACAGGTACTACTAGCAAAAACAATATCAATATTTTAAAAATTCTAGACATTTATGTCTAATAATTTTGAAAGTTATAATAATGGTGGTGAAGCTCTATTTAGGCTCTGTTTACACCACCAAGTCAGGAAGATTTCAGTGACTATGTATACAGTAAATAGCCAATGTTCTCCGATTGTAATAAAAAAAATTATATATTTTCTTACTGTATTCCTTTGTATAGATTAGCCATTAGGCATATGTCAATAGTTCACTCTTTACGGCCTTATACGCAGGGTAAAATGGGGACCTATTCGGTGTATGCGCCAATTTTATTGCTGATTAATTTTATTACACATTTTTGTAAGGATGTAGATGAACGGACTCTCACTGTTTTATTTGCTAATATCACATGCTGACGATGCTTAACAAATAAAAAAAGACCGGAATTTTTGTCAGAGTTATCTTCTGTTTTTATTATTAGGTACAGCTATTACATACGCTTCATGAGAATGGAGGCATGACCTCTGTTGGTTCTAGCATCTATGTGACAGGGGGTCATTGGCATGGCATGGCTCGAGACTATAGTGTGGTGATGGAGTCATATGACAGCAGTTCAGATATTTGGACTCGAGAGGGTGCTTTGCCAAGCCGTTGGATGTACCATGGTACATCCGCCATCTTTATGGACACATCCCGTTGGACAAGTGTATTCGAAGGACAAACAGAGATGGAAGTTTGAATGGAAGTTACCCAAATTATAAGCAAAACCAGCACAAGCTTGACGTTAAATGAGAAAATAAGGTTTTAAAAAGTGATATAAAATGTCCGAGATTCTGACAAAGGAACTGTTATTGACAATTTACATTCACTTACAAGCTTGTTGTTTTATTATAAGTTTCGCAAACCTGTCATGCAAACTGCTGGATATTGGCAGGTGATTTTCATTTTTACAGCTTGAAGCTTGATCTACATTGATATATTGAATTGTTTTATATTTTAACTTTTAGCATTTTTAGTATAGTATGTAGCACACACTGATTTATATATGACTGTGTGGCTTTTACGAATTCAAGCTTGAGGAGCAAGAAAAAAAATGCAAATCAGAAGATTTTTCCCCTCCTAATAAGATCTATATGGATTTTACTTTTGCATTTCTTTAATTAGAAGGTTTTATTTTGTTTCTCTGATTTCTTTTAGTCTACATTATACTTTGCTCAACTATAAATGCATTGTACAAGTTAGTATTTAAAGAGGCTCTGTTGCCACATTATAAGTGCCCTATCTCATACATAAGGAGATGGGCGCTATATTGTGGGTGACCGTAATGCTTTTTATTTACAAAAAAACAATCTATTTTCACCACTTTATTAGTGATTTTAGATTTATGCTAATGAGTGTCTTAATGCCCAAGTGGGCGTGTTTTTACTTCAGACCAAGTGGGCGTTGTACAGAGGAGTGTGTGGCGCTGACCAATCAGCATCATGCACTCCTCTCCATTCATTAAGTCAGCGCATAGAGATCCTTTTAGATCGCTATGTGCTGTCTTATACTAACACATTAACGATACTGAAGTGTTTAGACAGTGAATAGACATTCCACGGGATGTCTATTCACAATCCCTACACTTCGTTAATGTGTCTATGGTAGTTACAGCAGAGCACAGCGTAATCTCGCGAGATTACGCTGTAGATGACAGGTTACAATGAGATTATGCTGTGCTCTGCTGTAACTACCACAGACAGAGTAACGAAGTGCAGGGATTGTGAATAGACATCCCATGGAATGTCTATTCACTGTCTAAACACTTCAGTATCGTTAATGTGTTAGTATAAGACAGCACATAGCGATCTAAAAGGATCCCTATGCGCTGCCTAAATGAATGGAGAGGAGTGCATGACGCTGATTGGTCAGCGTCATACACTCCTCTGTACAATGCCCACTTGGTTTAAAGTAAAAACACGCCCACTTGGGCATTAAGACACTCATTAGAATAAATCTAAAATCGCTAATAAAGTGGTGAAAATAGATCGTTTTTTTTAAATAAAAAGCATTACTGTCACCTACATTATAGCGCCCATCTCCTTATGTATGAGATGGGGCACTTATAATGTGGTGACAGAGCCTCTTTAACACTTATGGAAAGTACAACAATGGAATATATGGTGGAGTTTAGTCAGGTTAATGTAGTGTTCCAGGATTAAACATGAAAATAAGGAAATTTTTCCAGTTATTAAAATTCAGGTATTTTTGCCTACTGTGCCCACCTCCTGCAAGCTCACAGTTGTATGTAAAGATTACAGTCACAGATCAGCCTGTAAATGCGTTCGTACATTGTCTGAAGTGCTTAATGAGGATTGTCTCGACTGTGGGATATGTGAATCCACTGGGCCGCTCCACCGTAGCGGAGTAGCAGCTGGTCAAACAGAAATTCTATGACAGATACTAGGACGAGAGTACCTGGGTAGCTGGCTTGAATCTGAAAATATCGGAAGCAATCTTGTGCTGGATAGCCGGACTTGAACACTGAAGTCGTCACGGACATTTGACTTGACACGGACACTGGACTTGAACACTGATGTCGTCTGACACTTGACACGGACACAGATAGTGCAGTCGTCTCGGACACTGACTTGACACAGACACCTGACACGTATAGTGCAGTCGTCTCGAACACTGGATTTGGCTCGGACACCGGACACAGATAGTGCAGTCGTCTCGGACACTGACTTGACACAGACACCTGACGCGTATAGTGCAGTCGTCTCGAACACTGGATTTGGCTCGGACACCGGACACTGATAGTGCAGTCATGACGGACACTGGACTTGACTCGGACACCGGACACAGATACTAGATACGGGAACACAGGATAGAGCTAGGGAACGATTGCAGACAAACACTTGGTAAGACACAACAATGCTCAGGCAATTTGTTTGGGATGAATCTCCTGGTGCGCACGCTAGCCCTTTAAGACCGGGGACGGGCACGCACATCCTACGGGCATCGGCCGGAGGAGAGAGCATTGTGTGCCGGCGTCTCATGGGAAGGAAACGCCGGCAAGGCTTCAGAATCCTGCGGTCGCGGCTGCCAGTGAGTGGGGAACGCCGCAGGTCAGCAACCGTGGACTTTACAAGGCTGAATTACTTTTTATGAGTAATCAAGAAATTCTACTGTCAAAAATGTATTGGTCTTTGTGTAAAGTCATTGGGCTCTAAAATGCCGTTTCCGATTCTTATGTATACTTTTTTTCATTGCCCTTTATCTAATACTTCTGATGATGAGATAGCTAACAATGCCTGGAAGAAAAAAATACTAAACATGTTAAAATGAAAAAAGGCAACTTTTCATTCATGAAGATCTGAAATACAAGTGATAGATATTTTCATGGTTTCGCATTAAAGCTGGCCCAGATTAAGAGGCTAGTATGCTAGCTAGTCGATAGAGAAAGTTATGGTGATCTAAATATCATTAGGGTCATAATTCTAATATGTTAAAATGGTTGATGATAGACCTATATAACATCTTCGTGCAGGTTGACAAAAGCACAAACCTTCTTCTTTATGTATATGTGGGTGCACATCTCCAGTAGCCCAGTCCTGCCAGTTGGTGGCCATCCGTCAACCATCTGTTGCCCATAGACTCTCATGTTAGAAAAACCTTACACGTTTAACACATCATTTATTTATTTTTTTTACTGCATGGCTGTGACGTATATGTTGTTTTAACATTGGAGTCTTCTTGGCGACAGATGGCTGACAGATAATATCTGTTGGAGGTAGTATAGTTTGTTTTTTTTACATCTCGTGCCATACATCTCGGGTTATGTCGGATTGAAGTAATGTTCACACGGCCTATTTACGGACGTAATTCGGGCGTTTTTGCCCCGAATTACGTCCGAAAATAGCGCCTCAATAGCGCTGACAAACATCTGCCCATTGAAAGCACGAGGGGTAATATACGCGCCGCTGTCAAATGACGGCGCGTAAATAGACGCCCGCGTCAAAGAAGTGACCTGTCACTTCTTTGGCCGTAATTGGAGCCGTTATTCATTGACTCCAATGAATAGCAGCGCCAATTACGTCCGTAATTGACGCGGCGTTCAAGCGCCTGCACATGCCGGTACGGACGCCCTCGTGTGAACATACCCTTAGAGAGAAAGTAAGGGAGGACACATCTGTCTACTCTTATAAGTTCATTTTATTTAAGCCATATGTGCACCAGCATACATAAGAAATAGCGAGGTTTCAGGCTACAACCAAGCCCTTTTTAAAGGAATAGTGTCGCCCCCAAAAATTTTTTTAGAGCAGTTTCATGTTAGTGTTTTATAAAAAACTTTTGTATTTATTTGTGTGTTTGTGTGTTACTTTTTTTTATTTTTTTACTTTTTCTTCCCTATGGGGGCTGCCATTTTTTTTTCTATTTCTGTATGTGTCGATTAACGACACATACAGACATGGAATACGGCAGCTACAGTCCCATAGTGAATGCGAACGGGGCCCATTCCATCCACTATCATGTACGCCGTCTGTGTGGGAACGGCGCATGCGCCGCTCCCACACAGTCCAAGTTGAACTGAGCGCCGTCCGGCGGCATTTTCCTGTAGACCGGAAGTCGCGGCCGGACAGTAAGACTACTACTTCCGGTCGCGGCTTCCGGACTTGTGCACTTGGAGCAGCGGCAGCAGACGGAGCGGACGGACAGGCGGCGGCAGGAGCAGGTAAGTGATTTCTATGTATGTTCGTGTTTCAGTGTGTGTTTACTACTGTATGTAAACCTTCTACACTGTGTGTTAGCTCAAAAAATGGCGACACACAGTGTAGGAGGTTTGACCGTTCAATCCCTTCGTTTCTCCCGGCACTAGCCAGGATAAAGGAGGGGGGGATTCTGAGAGCTCACTAGAGCGAGGGATTTTTTTCCAATTTTGCAGCATAAAGCAATGTGGTTGCTTTACCACATGCAATGCTGCAATTTTGGGAATTGCTCCATCTAGTGACCAGTGCTGGGAAATATTATAAATTAAAATCTAATTTATAATATTTCCTGACTCGTGAAAAAATAAAAAAAATTAGAACAATGTTTAATCACCTACACACTAATTGTTTAACTAAAAAAATAAATACATTTTTTGCTAGCAACACATTCCCTTTAAGGTCCTTTTGTATACAGATGTAGTCTGCGATCTCACTTTTACTTATTTACACTGATGCTTATTATGCTTGAGACCTTTAAAATATGTCACACAAAAAACTTCAAGAACCTGGACAATCTTCGCGACAAGGGGCTTCCTTTCAATGCAGGGTTGGCCATCCATGCAAGGTTGGTCTCCACAATAGTTACTGGATGTTACAGAAAATGATTTGCATACCTCTCATTCATATCAATGGGGTAAGATCAAGCATGCCCATTCTCCATTCTGGGCTGGAGGGGCATGTGCCCCAGGTGCTGGGATGCAAAGGGGGTGCCAACAAGCCACTCTGCATTGACCAGTAAATTGAATGTTTTCCCCGGGTGAAAACTTAGATACTACTCGACTGTGTAAGATTGGTCTAAGGTGTCCAGGTAAACATCAAGATGAACATGTGAGGTAATTGCCTATGCAGCTCCTTACAGTTTTTATCTTCCCAGTTATTGCCTATGTATGAAAGGGAAATGTAGTGATGATATTTCTAATGCCAACAAGCTTTCTTCCATTGTAGAGCATTATCCTATCATTAATAATTGTGATTACTCAAAGGTAAGTTTACATATGGGTCATACATCTTTTTTAGCTTACCACATGGACAACAGATACAGTGTCTTTTGAAAGTATTCACCCTCTTTGGTGTTGTTCCTGTTTTGTTGCATAACAAGCTGGAATTAAAATAGATTTTAAATTTGATTTTATATAATGGACCTGAGAAAATATTCCAAATTGTTACAGCGGAATGGAAAAAACATAAACATGTTCAAAATAAACAAATAAATAAATAACTAAAAACTTAAAAGTTGTGATTGCATATATATTCACCCCCCTCCCATTGCTATGAAAACCCCTAAATAAGCTCTGGTCAAACCAATTAACTACAAAAGTCAGATAATTCGTTGAATAAGATCTTCCTGTGTGCAATCAAAGTGTCACATGGTCTGTCACATGACGTCAGTATGAATACACCTGATCTGAAGACCCCGGAGTCTGCAACACCACCAAGCAACATGAAGTCCAAGGAGCTTTCCACACAGGTCAGAGACAAAGTTGTGGAGAAGTATAGATCAGGGTTGGGTAATAAAAAAATATCTCGAATATGGCGCAACTACAGACCTGACAAGAGAAGGCCATCCAACAATATACTCTGAGACCAGGCATGGAAGGCATTAATCAGAGATTCAACATAGACACCAACGATAACAGTGTAGGAGCTCCAAAGATCCACAGCGCAGATGGAAGTATCCGTCCTTAGGACCACTATAAGCCGTACAGACCACAGATTGTGGCTTTATGGAAGAGTGGCCAGATAAAATCCATTGCTTAAAAAAAACAACCCATAAGAAAACACGTTGTGAGTTCTCCAAACAGCAAGTGGCAGACTCCCCAAACTCATGAAAGGTTCTCTGGTCAGATGGGACTGAAATTTTACTTTTTGGCCTTCATGAGAAACGCTATGTGGGGCGCAAATCCAATACTTCCCAATCACCCCAAGAACACTTTTTCCACATTGAGGCATAGTGGGGGCAGCTTTATACTGTGGGGATGGTTTTCATTTGCAGGGACTGGAAAACTGGTCAGGGTTGAAGGAAAGATGGATGCCGTAAATACAGGGAAATTCTTGAGGAAAACCTGTTTCATTCTGCAGAGATTTGAGACTGAACGGAGGTTCACCTTCCAGCAGGACAATGACCCTAAAAACACTGCTATAGCTACACTGGAGGGGTTTAAGTGGAAACCTTTACATGACTTGGAATGGCCTAGTCAAAGTCCAGACCTTAATCCAATTGAGGATTTGTGCCATGACTTGAAGACTGCTGTACACCAACACAACCATCTAACATGTAGGAGTTGGAGAAGTTGTGCCTGGAAGGATGGTCAAAAATCACAGTGTCTAGTGTGCTAAACTAACACAGACATACCCCAAGAGACATGAATCTGTACTTGCAGCAAATAGTGGCTCCACAAAGGTAGTGAATACTTATGCAAAATAAAGGGGGCACATCTGTGGGGAATGTGGACTCCACCATAACGGAGTAGCAGCTGGCCAACAAAATATATATAACAATCACTTGGTCAAGAGTACCTGGATGGCAGGCTGGTGCTGGATAGCTGGTAGCTGGCTTGTGCCGGATTATCAGAAGCTGTTTTGGGCCGGATTATCGGAAACCGGCTTGTGCTGGATTATCAGAAACTGTCTTGCGCTGGATTATCAGAAACTGGCTTGTGCTGGATTATTGCAAGCTGCCTTGTGCAGGATTGTCGGAAGCTGTCTTTTGCTGGATTATCAGGGAAGCTGCCTTGTGCTGGATTATCGTACTCGTCACAAACGCAGGACACGGATAC
This sequence comes from Rhinoderma darwinii, assembly GCF_050947455.1. Classification (NCBI taxonomy): domain Eukaryota; kingdom Metazoa; phylum Chordata; class Amphibia; order Anura; family Rhinodermatidae; genus Rhinoderma; species Rhinoderma darwinii. Next base: position 92,492,217 of record NC_134690.1, read on the forward strand.
AGAAGTCCTCATAGATACAGGACTTGAACACAGACACCGGACACGGATACTGAAGTTGTCACGGACACTGGATACAGAAACATGCTATGGAACCTTTGCAGACCAACACAAGGTTAGCAACAACATTGCTCAGGTACTGGGTTTATGGGCAGGGCTTGTTAAATAGTCGAGGGTGTCCAGGGATAGGCTGGGACACTTTTTCTGGTGCGCCACTGGCCCTTTAAGAACATGAACCAGCGCGCGCCCTACAGGCACAGTCCGGGGGAGGAGGAGGCAGAGAGCAGAGCGTGCCGGCGTCCCTGGGTAGGGAGACGCCGGCGGAGATTCACAGTCCTGCGGTCGCGGATGCCGGTAAGAGGGGAATGCTGGTGGTCAGCGACTGCGGGCATTACAGTACCCCCCCTTACGCCCCCTCTTCTTAGGTCCCGAGCGTAGAAGGAATCTTCTGATGAAATCGGGAGCATTAATGTTCTCCCCTGGTTCGCAGGACCTCTCTTCAGGACCAAAACCCTTCTAGTCCACAAGATAAAAGGTCCTTCCTCCAAGCTTCTTGAAATCCAGGATCTCCTTGACTTCAAACACGTCAGCGGAACCTCTGGGAGCAGTAGAAGAACCAGGAGACTTACTTTACCGATTGAGGACCACAGGCTTCAGGAGGGACACATGGAAGGAATTGGGAACTTTAAGAGTAGGAGGTAGAAGTAGCTTGTATGACACAGGATTGATCTGTTGCAAGACTTCAAAGGGACCAAGAAATCTAGGAGCGAATTTGTAGGAGGGCATTTTCAGGGAATTTTTTTTTAGAAGATAACCACACCTTAACTCCAGAAAAGAACTGGGGAGGAGGCCTTCTCTTCTTATCGGCATACTTCTTTCTGCGATTAACTGCTTGTTGCCAGAGCTGAAGAAAACTCCCAAAAGAAACATTAGCTGCAGGCACTTGAGATGTAGCAGCTACAGGAAGAGGGACACGTGGATGTTGGCTGTAGACAATGAAAAATGGAGATGTAGCAGTAGATTTACTCATGTGATTAGTGTAAGATAATTCGGCCCATGGAAAGAGATGTACCCAGTTGTCGTGTAGAGCAGATACAAAATGGAGAACATAAATCTAAAGCACTTGGTTAATTCTTTTAACTTGGCTGTTGGATTGCGGGTGGCATGCAGATGAAAAGTCCAATTTCACATCCAGAAGCTTACACAGGGCTCTCCAGAACTTGGATGTGAATTGCACTCCACAATCAGACACAATATGAAGGGGCAATCCGTGCAAACGAAAAAAATGCTGAACAAATAGACTTGCCAGACGAGGAGCCGAGGGAAGACCAGACAGAGGAACGAAATGTGCCATCTTGTAGAAACGATCCACCATGACCCAGACAGTGGTGCATCTAGCAGAGGGAGGAAGATCTGCAATAAAATCCATGGCAATATGCTGCCAGGGACTAAAAGGAAACGGCAGAGGTTGGAGTCAACCCACAGGCTTGGAATGAGTAGCTTTGTTTTGGGCACAGTTGGTACATGAAGAGACATAGTCCACAAGATCTTTTGGCAACATGGGCCACCAGTAGTGGCGAGAGATAGAGTCCTACAAATACCTGAATGACAAGCCAGCTTAGAATTATGAACCCAGATGATAATTTTCTTCCTGTCAATAGGATGAACAAAAATGTTCCCAGGAGGAATGTCTTTAATCTGCAGAGAATTAACAGGAATAATACTGGAAGGGTCAATAATTTGCTGAATATCCCCTCAGCGTCATCTGTCTCAAACGAACGAGACAGTGCATCAACCTTGACATTTTTATCAGCAGGACGGAAATAGAGTAGGAATTTGAATCTGGCGAAGAAAAGTGACCATCTGGCTTAACAAAGTTTCAGGCGTTGTGCAGACTCTAAGTAAGTGAGATTTTTGTGATGAGTGTAGATGATAATTGGATGAGCAGCCCCCTCTAGCAAATGCCTCCACTCTTCTAAGGCTAACATGATGGCAAGTAGCACACGGTCCCCAATGGAGTAGTTTCTTTCTGCTGCAGAGAAGAGTTTAGAGAAGGAGCCAAAGGAGACCGCCTTACCCTTGGAGTTTCTTTGAAAGAGAAGTGCTCCAGCACCAATGGAGGAAGCGTCGAACTCCCATGAGAACTGCCGAAAAACATCAGGATGGTGAAGAACGGAGGCAGATGTGAAGTCTCTGTTGAGATTAGAGAATGCCGACTCTGCTTCAAGGGTCCAGGCTTTAGCGTTCACGCCCTTCTTGGTGAGAGCAGAGATAGGGGCGGTAAGCGAAGAAAAGTTTGGGATGAACTGGCGGTAGAAATTAGCAAAGACTGGAAAAATCTGGCTCCGGCTGGAGAAGCACATTTAGTGATAAACCCCCTCTTGAGGTACTCCTTCAGATACAGCGACATGGCTTGGGTTTCAGGCAGAGAGGGAGGATATAACCACCCACGAGGAGGTGAAGTCTCAAGAAGCAACTCAATCAGACAGTCGTAAGGACGATGAGGAGGCAGAATCTCAGCCTCCTTCTTGCTGAAACCATCCGCGTAACAGGCATACTGTTGAGGCAGACCAGGAAATGACTGAGGTGCCTGAGATTGAACAGGATGAACCTGAGGCTGAACCTGAAGCAGACGGCGGTGTAGACATCGGGTTCCCAACTAGAGAATTTCTCTGGAATTCCAGTCGAGGACAGGAGCATGTTGGCGAATCCATAGTAGTCCCAGCATGATTGGATTAATAGACTTCGGTAGAACATAGAAGGCTATTTGTTCCAAGTGAAGAACACTAACTTGTAACCCCAAAGGTTCTGTGATAGAGAGAATTGGATCTGGTAATCATTGACCATTGATGGAAGCTACCGCTAGAGGTTTCTCCAGAGGAGTCGTGGGCAAGTGGAGACAGTCTACTAAGGCCTGATGAATGAAGTGCGATTCTTCACCTGGGGTGATTGTTACTGGAATTGAGAGTTTAGGAGAGAATTTTGCAGAAGGCATCGGTCCACCTAGGGTAGTCTCTCCTATCAACCCTAGGTGCTGGAGTCTCCCAGCTTCTGGGGACATTGGCGCACAAAATGACCCTTGCAGCCACAGTACATACATAAGCTAACAGAACGTGTGCGCTGCCGCTCCTGGTCTGGAAGTCTAACTCTGTCCACTTGCATAGATTCTTCAGGTACGACAGCAGAAGAAGGTAGCAGGGGTCTTTGAAAATTAGATGCCAGTCTGTAGGACCTTCTCTCTCGGAGGACCTCTTTGGAACACTCTCGGAACCTCATGTCAATGCATGTCGCTAGAAGAATCAGGGCATCCAGGGTAGGAGGGAGATCACGACCCGCTAGTTCATCCTTGATTTTACTGGCTAATCCCTGCCAGAAGGTTGCCACCAAGGCCTCGTTGTTCCAAGCGAGCTCTGCTGCCAAATTATGGAACTGTAAGGTGTACTCTCCTACCTTCAATTTCCCTTGGCGGAGTGTCAGACGCGAAGCAGCGGTTTATGACGTTCGACCCGGTTTCTCAAACACTGTGCGAAAGGTATCAATGAACAGCTGCAGATTAGAAGACTCCGGCCCCTCAAGTTCCCAGATAGGATTCGCCCATGCCAGATCTTTGCCGACAGTATGGAAACAATGAAGGCTACTTTGGTCTGATCAGGTGGAAACAGATGTACATGCAGCTTGAAATGGATTTTGCACTGTTTGAGAAAGCAAAGGAAGTGACAAAGAAATTCCGGCCCCAGAACTGACTGGAGTTATGACGGGTTGAGGAGTAGATAGAGCAGCAACTTTAGAGGTTGTCAGGGGAGCAACAAAAGCAAAGTCCAGGCGTGTGGCAATGGAATTGACCGCTTGCAGAAGCTGATCCTGGCGTGATCGGAGATCTTGCGTGTCCGCTTGCATGGCTTGAACTTCCATCTAGGGTTAACCAGCGGAATTTATTACCTGAGCAAACTGTAACGTCTGTGTGGAATGTGGACCCACTTGGCCACTTCACCGTAATGGAGTAGCAGCTGGCCAAACAAATATATATAACAGTCACTTGGCCAAGGGTACCTGGACGGCAGGCTAGTGCCGGATAGGTGGAAGCTGGCTTGTGTCCGATTATCAGAAACTGGTTTGAGCCGGATTATGGGAAACTGGTTTTTGCTGGATTATTAGAAACTGTTTTGTGCTGGATTATCGGAAGCTGGTTTGTGCTGGATTATCGGAAACTGTTTTGTGCTGGATTATCGGAAGCTGTTTTGTGCTGGATTAACGGACTCGTGGACACAGGACGCGGACGCAGGACACGGACACAGAAGTCGTCACGGATACAGGACTTGACACGGAAACTGAAATCGCCACGGACACTGGATACAGGGATAGGCTATGGAACCTTTGCAGACTAACACAAGGTTAGCAACACCATTGCTCAGGCACTGGGCTAATGGACAGGGTTTCTTAAAAGGTCCAGGGTGTCCAGGGATAGGCTGGGGACACTTTGACTGGTGCCCGCTGACCTTTTAAGAACATACACCAGTGTGCGCACCCTATGGACACAGTCCAGGGGAGGATGAGGCAGATGTAATGGCCACAGACCATCCCTCCCCTTAACTGCTGACGGCCGCGACCGCAGACCTTCCTCCTCTGGCAGACGTCTCCTTCTCCAGAGACGTCAGCGCATCCAGCCGCTCTATCCTGCAATGTCCGTGAGGGGGCACGCGCTGGTTCCTGGCCTTAAAGGGCCAGTGCGAGCATATGTAATTAAGTAATTATTTCCCAGATCATCCTGGAATATGAAAAGGGCTCTGACCTTTCACTCTTTGCCTCAGCATTGTTGTTGTCCACCCATGTTCGTATTGCAAATGGTCTCTTATTATTATCCTGCTCCCAGTGTTCCTGTGCCCTGCTACCTGTATCCCATGCTGTTTCGTTCCTGAGCCTTTCTAGTGTTGGAGTCGTGTTGTGCTGCCTGCTGTTATACACCTATCTACCTCCATTCCACATTCCCAGCATTGCAGGACATCATCATCAACATGCTACCGATCCAATTTTAACGAAGAAAATTAAAACTTAGAAAAAGTTTCTTTTTAATTACCACAGCGCTGGATCCATCCACTTTTCCTCTACAAACAATCAGCCAGTCGTGTGTCGTCACGAGGACCCGTGCGCTAGGACTACAAAATATAAGTCCAGTCAAAAGGTGAGTTGGAGGCATCTCTCTACTCTCTGTTTGTTGTTATACACCACGTCTGGTGTCATCTGCCACTCCTGGTATAATCTGCCACGTCTGGCACTACCTGCTATGTCTAGCCCCATCCGTGCCAATGCCTATTCCACTGACTGGACTATCTCAGGTACCCCTGTGCCACAAACATTTGTCTAAACTTTGCATAGACTGTGACTTGGCCAGCTGCCTCTCCGGCAGAGCGGCCTAGTGTGGCCACATACCCCTAGCTCGTGACAGTACGCTCAAGCCATGGAGCCCGTTGGTCAATCTAAGACTACATTTCAGGTGATACAAACGGATATGCGTGACCTACGTGCACGTCAGGATCAACTCCTCGTGGCTGTAAACTCCATCATCACCGGACTGGATCAACCTCCTGCTCCTCTTCCAGGTGCTGCTGCCGTCCCACTGCCCGTTACTCCCCCTTTCTGTTACGGATCCACAGTTTCGCTGCCTCTTCTTCCTCGCTATGATGGTGATCCTAGAGCCTGTAGAGGGGTCATCAATCAATGAATTATTCATTTTAGACTACGAGCTCATCTCTTCCCCTCTGATGAGGCCAAGGTAGCGTTCATTATTTCCTTTCTCGCTGGCAAGGCCCTAGCATGGGCGAACCCCATCTTGGAACGAGAGAGACATGAATTCTCGGACCTAGCCTTATTCTTACAGACTTTTCGCACTGTGTTCGAGGAGCCGGGTCGAACATCTACTGCTAAACCTCAAGCAAGAAGGGTCCACAGTAGGAGAGTACGCTATCTCCTTCCGTACGCTGGCAGAGTTGGCATGGAACAATGAGGCGTTGGTGACCTTGATGTGCAAGGCAAGGACTGTCCTCGCACATCAAAGACGAGCTAGCAGCCTGCGATCTTCCCTCTACCCTGCATGCTCTTATCCTGTTGGCTACCCGGGTCAACATGATCACAGGCGGGAGAGACGTTTCCACAGACTGGCACCCTCGTTCCAGAGACCACTATTGCCTCCTCCTGTTGCTCTACCTGAAGAACCTATGCAGGTAGACAGAATCAAACTGTCCGAGCAGGAGAAACAGTGCAGATGCTCTTCAGGTCTGTGTCTGTATTGCGGCCTTAAAGGCCATTCTGTGCGCCTATGTCCACAAAAGCCGGGAAACTCCAGCACCTAGGGTTGGTTGGGGAGACAACCCTAGGTGGGACGACACCAAATGTCAAAGCCTCTCCCAAGTTATCTATTCCTGTGACCATCATCTCTGGAGAGATATCACACTACTCCTCTGCCTATCTGGATTCTGGAGCAGCTGCAAATTTTATCCAGCAGGATCTAGTGGATCGTCTACATCTACCCATAGTTCTTCTGGAGAGACCCCTGGTTGTTGCCTCTGTGAATGGACTACCATTGCCCGACCCTTTTGTGTCCGTCACTAAACCACTGACATTACAAATTGGAGTTCTTCACTCGGAACAGATCACCTTCCTCGTGCTGCCTAAAGCTATCAACTTTGTTCTGCTGGGCCTGCCTTGGCTTTATCTACATGCTCCGGTTCTCGACTGGAATTCTGGAGAAGTCCTCCAATGGGGGCCCAGATGCCTTACCTGCCACAGGTTCGTCCTGTTTTGCCCCCACTGCCTCAGTCCCTTTCCGATCTACCGTCTCATTATGCTAATTTTGCGGATGTCTTCAGTAAGAAGGAAGCAGAGACTCTTCCCCTTCATCGCATCTACGACTGCCCTCTTGATTTACTCCCTGACGCTTCACCACTTCGAGGGCGAGTTTATCCTCTCTCCCTGCCAGAGACCCTAGCCATGTCCGCCTATGTAAAGGAGAACCTCGAGAGAGAGGGTTCATCCGGAAATCTTCCTTGCCGGCAGACAGGAAGAGAATTCTTTGCTGAGGACACTGCTCCAAACTGTCAGTTTGGAGCAGTGTCAGGTGTTCGAAAGAATCAGGATTTCATAGTCCGTCAGTACTGGTGGCCCACGCTGACTAGAGATGTTGCGGACTATGTCTCTTCATGCACGAACTGTGCTTCGAACAAGTCTACCCGCTCCAAACCTACTGGTCTGTTCCTACCCCTGCCTGTCCCTGATGCTCCTTGGCAGCATATCGCTATGGACTTTATTACAGACCTTCCCCCCTCAGTTGGATGTACTACGGTCTGAGTAGTAATGGATCGTTTCTCTAAAATGGCACATTTTACTCCGTTGACTGGTCTTCCGTCTACTACTCGCCCGGCAAAAGATGTTTGTTCTACACATCTTTCGTCTGCACAGACTTCCTCTGCATATTGTCTCGGATTGTACAGTTTACATCCAAGTTCTGGAGAGCCCTGTGCAAACTGCTAGATGTTAAGATGGACTTCTCTACTGCCGATCACCTGCAGTCCAATGGTCAAGTGGAGAGCACCTATCAAATTTTGGAGAATTATCTACGTCGTTTCGTTTTCCGCCCAACATGACAATCGGGTACAACTTCTGCCTTGGGTGGAATTCTCGTACAAAAATCACACAAGTGAATCTACTGCCTCTTCCTGTGCCAGCTATGACTCAAGTACCAGCAGCAAATTCCTCATTTGGGACTTTTATTCATATCTGGCAAAAACTAAGTATGCAATCCTCCAGGCAGTGGACCGCATGAAACAGCATGCCAATAATAGAAGAAAAGTTCCTTCTCAATTCTCTCCTGGAGTCAAGGTCTGGCTATCCTCAAGGAACATTCGTTTGAAGGTGCTCTCATACAAATTTGCTCCCAGGTTCCTCGGACCCGTTGACATCCTACAACAGATTAACCCTGTCTCCTATAAGCTTCGGCTGCCCACTACCCTCAGAATCCCCAACTCCTTTCATATGTCCCTCCTGAAACCTGTGGTCCTGAACCGCTACAGTAAAACTCCTAATCCTGCAGTTACTCCCAGCGGTTCATATGATGTGTTTGAGGTAAAGGAGATCCTGGACTGCAAGAGGGTAGGTGGAAGGATTTTCTATTTGGTGGACTGGAGAGGGTTTGGTCCTGAGGAGAGGTCCTGAGAACCGAAGAGAACCTTAATGCCCCTACCCGCGTTAAAATATTCCTCTCTCCCTTTAGATCCAAGTAGAGGGGGCGTAAGGGGGGGTACTGTAATGGCCGGGGTCGCAAACCGTTGCCTCCCCTTACCTTCCTCCTCTGGCCGATGTCTCCTTCCCCAGAGATGTTAGCGCATCCGGCCGCTCTGTCCTTAAAGGGCCAGCGTTTGCATATGTAATTATTTCCCAGATCACACTGGACTATAAAAAGGGCCCTGCCCTTTCACTCCTTGCCTGAGCGTTGTTGTTGTATACCCATGTTCGTATTGCAAATAGTCCCTTAGTGTTATCCTGCTCCCAGTGTTCCCGTGCCCTGCTACATGTATCCTGTGCTGTGTTTCGTTCCTGAACCTTTCTAGTGTTGGAGTTGTATTGTGCCGCCTGCTGTTATACACCACGTCTAGTGTCATCTGCCACTCCTGGTATCATCCATCACATCTGGCGCTACCTGCCACACCTGCTGTTATACACGTCTGGTGTAATCTGCCACTCCTGGCATCAACCGCCACGTCTGGCACTACCTGCCACGTCTAGTCCCATCCGTGCCAGAGCCTCTGCCACTGACTGGAATATCTCAGGTGACCTTGAGCTACGAACTTTTGTATAGACTTTCATAGACTGTGACTTGGCCAGCTGCCTCTCCGCTACGGCGGAGTGGCCTAGTAGGTCCACATACCCCTAGATCGTGACAACAGAGAGCAGAGCGCGCTGGCGTCCCTGAGAAGGGAGACGCCAGCAGAGATTCACAGACCTGTGGTCGCGGCTGCAGGTAAGAGGGGAATTACGGCGGACAGTGACTGCGGGCATTACAAAAGGTCTCCTGTTTTTTTTCTTAATTCTGTTTCAAAGTAGAAAATATTTTTCAACTTCAAAGTAGCAGACATGTTGTTTAACTCAAATGGTATAAAACCCCCATTTTAATTCGTGGTTCTAAAGCAACAAAACAGGAAAAACACCAAGGGGTGTGGGGGGGGGGGGTGTGAATATTATCACAAGGTTTCCATCCATACAGTTACAATTAAGCAAACAACACCTCCTATTTTCTCTTTAACAGCCTTCAATAACATAGACAACTTTTTCATCCTTCTCTGGTTTCCTTCCTTACTAGAGGACTGTAGAGTTTATGAGTTAGTATATTATCTAGCACAAGCTGGCCTGGCATAAATAGACTAGTCTCCATGCATGGAGGTAATCCTACCATTTGTCCCAGATTTTCTTACATTAAAGGTTCTTTATTTGAAAGCTCATTAGTTTTTATGTACACACAGTAGATACTTTGGCCTTTCTACAGTAAATACGCTTGTTCACAGGGGAGACATTGTCAAAGTCAAAACCGTATTTTCCAAAAGTCAAAACGAAGAGGGATGGGAACATGTGCATAGCAACGCCTGTGTGCACTTTAATTCATACACTAAGGTGAAAGAAAAATATCCCAATAAATACGTATTAGAGGGTAATATTAAAGAGATGCTGCCACCAATAAGATCGTCCAGTACAGAGTCATATTACAACTGTTTCCCCTTGAAAGTACACAACGTAGAGGTAACATTGGTCAGAAGTAAATACTGACAGAACCTGACCTGCATAAAGTTTAAGACCACCAGAAGCCAAAATGTGTATTGCACTCACTCAAATTTCTTCTAACTCAATTTCTTGGAATAAACACACAAAACACTCATTTTCTGGGCTTCTCAATATGTGTGCGTGTGGGGCGTTGGGTACAGTGTACTGTTATCTAAACTCAGAGGACAAGACAGTCACAAGAAGGAGATACTGCCAGAGTGGAGACAACGGCACGGGGACCTCAGAAAGCAGAAGAGTGTGGAGACATAGTTATTTAACTCTTTTATTGAGTATTAGGATCATTTTTCTATTTCTTCCTTACTTTTATAGGACAGTGTATTTAACATTGTTTCCTAGATACTGTATGTAGGGAGCATCGAGGTGAGATCTTGTCTAGAACATTACTGAAGGCACTCGTATGTGGAAATCACGTACTGCTGCTTCTTAAAATTACTGTTTCATTGAGCGAGTATAGTTTAGTTGCAAGTAGGCCATTAAGTACAATGAATGCAGACGGTAAGCCTGTCCCCCTACGCTGCGTGCTAATGACTATTAGTATGGGCGTCCTTCTGGTTCTTCTCAGCGCCTGTCCTGCATGTACTCATAAGAACAAAGGATCTAAATTTGAGGTACGTCTTTTTACATACATTTATACAGCATCACATCTCAATATGATATAATTTGCTTAAAGCTTTCATAAAGACTTCTACACGTAGAAGGTCAATCTAATTTGTTGGAGATACACATGATATACACTACGGAACAAATCAAAGGAGATCATCTTAACAAAAAAATAAATGTTCTTATCTATTATAAATTGCTTCTTTCAGTGGTGTAAATAATAATACATTGATAACTGAATAAATCAAACACTAATCGGGGATGTATGTGTAAATGCATCATAAATGAGCAGTTGTGCCCCTAACATCATTACTGTATATTCCATTACCAAACACCACTAGCCATAAAAAAAATTTGTGTCCACATCTGAGAATTTAGTAAAAACAAAATGATAAAAAAATAAAATAAAAGAGGAAATAATAAAATGAACGTATTTCAAGTTCGGTGGGCACCAACTATAGTTTTTGCTATTTTACATCAACATCACCAGCTTTGGAGATTAAGCACCATAGTCTGATGAATTTTTAAATGTCAATTAATTTAATCCTTACTTTCTTTCTACAAAGAGTATACATGAAAATTAGACACGCAAGTGGGAAATTCAGATTTGCCTTTTCCGGAATTGTCAAATGTCACATAAAGATTTTTTGGTGAGGATCTTATGGTGAGAGAGAAGGTCTGATGTCCGCAATCTCTTCACACAGATGCTCAGAAATATCCGGCTTTAAGTAACAAGCCTGGGGTTGGGCTCACACTCACTAACTACAACTCAGATACATATTAGGGTACAGGCTCCAATTACAGTGCAATAATCTCTCATCATAGAGATACTACTTCTACTATCAATAATAATACTATAGGTTACTAATTATACCAAGTAAGTTGAAGCAAATTAAAACAAATATATCAACATAGTGAAAAATGTATCCACGTAACAAAGAACGTGTAAAGACGTTTGAATGGTCTCGAAAAGAACAAGACATAATAAACATATACAAAAATGGAAGGAAGGGGAGAAAAAGAGAAAGCAAGAAAAAAAAGGGGGGAGGGTATTCATCCTATCCCTCTTGATGTCTTAATTCAGGGGGAGCACAGATAAAATTAATTTCCAGCTAACAATTGACCGGGAGCAGATGATATTCTTATGTCCATGGAATATTGAATTCAGGGGGATCAGATCTTCTTAAACAATGTAATCTTATCTTGAAGGATGCTAGAAAGTTTTTTATTGACCATAATCCAAAATAGCTTAAAGTGTAAACAAGCGTTCATTAACAGGGCACCGATCAGCCTGATCATATTGTTTATGCAGTGCAAATTATTATCGTTGTCGGCAGCACATCTCCCTGTAAACAGGGAGATGCGCTGCCGACATTATGGAAATGTATGCGGACAAGCGATCGTAGTAACAATCGATCGTCCCGATACATTACTAATCATAGCTCCTTGTGAAAGGAGCAAACGAGCTCGTCTTTTACGGTGTAAAAGGACCCTAACTGCACTTTCGCAAAAGTTTTGCTATGTCATAGGGACATATAATGGGTGGAGGTCCAGGTCCTGAGACCCCCAGTCACTGAAAGGAAGGTGCAGAAGCGTCCAGCTGAGCGCTCTGTATCTTTATCTGTGATCGGCGCTTCTCGTTAGGCTGAAGACGGAATCGCATAGAACGTCTATAAGCCCATCTTTAGCATAACCAGGAGAACAGATCACAGCCGAAGGTGCAGAGTGCTCAGCTGAGAACTTCTATCCACGTCACACCAGGATAACACAGGCTATATCGTACTGAAGAGAACATTATAGAATATCAAAGAAATAGAACATTAGTGTGTCCAATACATAACAAATAGATAGCGCTGTATATATGGATATCATAGCTACAGTATATACCGTAGATAGATATGAGAGTTATATATAGATGAGATAGATATAGATATAGAGATAGATAGACAGACAGACAGACAGATAGATATGAGATAGATATAGATATAGAGATAGACAGACAGACAGACAGACAGATAGATAGATAGATAGATAGATAGATAGATATGAGATAGACAGACAGATAGATAGATAGATAGACAGACAGACAGACAGACAGACAGACAGACAGACAGACAGACAGACAGACAGACAGACAGACAGACAGATAGACAGATAGACAGATAGATAGATAGATAGATAGATAGATAGATAGATAGATAGATAGATAGATAGATAGATAGATAGATAGATAGATAGATAGATATGAGATAGATAGATAGATATGAGATAGATATGAGATAGATATGAGATAGATATGAGATAGATAGAATAGAAGATAAAATAAAAGTGGGCTATATATTTGATTTTTTATGTTATAGGATACCTCTGTCACAGTTCTACCTTCACTTGGGATTCCTGTGCTTACACCTCCACAAAAGACTGACTCCACGGAGAAGGTATTGGGGAAAGGGACGGGAGCACAAACTCCCAAGTTGTCCCCTAAATACTCCTGGCTCTACTTTCTTAAGCACTCTGACCGTGAAGCAAAAAACAAAAGAAGGGGACATGAAGACTCTCTGCGAGTAAGATATACTATATGTATTACATATCACAAGTTGTGTATAGTAAATAAGATAAAACCTTAACCTACTGTTACTTCCAACAATTAAAAAAATCACCTAATCTAAAAAGCAGAAACTGAACTCAACAGTATATTAAAGATATAATGTACCCTAAACAGCGCTGAAGCGATGGGCCCCAATTTTTCACAGGTTAGGACTCTTTATTTCATTGGATTTTCAAATAGAAGACTTTGTCCCTGTCCTTATTGGAATACAGAAACTCTTTTCTTAGAACTCACTAAACCTCTTAATCTTGAGATAGATTGGGGAAGGTTATGACACTGGACTGTACTTCTAAAATATACCTATCCAAAACTTACTAAAATTATTGATGACTATTCTATGGGTGCTCATATCATACAATTCTTATTACACTTGGCAGGAAAATCAACTGCCATAAAAATAAAAGGGATTGAATGAGATTTTCCAGAAACAGCGCCACTTATGTCCTTGGCTTGTGTCTGGAATTGCAGCTCAGCTCTATTGAAGTAAATACCATTCACACCCCATAGACAAGAGTGGCACTTTTCTGAGAAAAAAAAAACACAACTCCTTTAACTTTTACTACTATTTTCTACAATATTACAAAAGCTCATCACACTAGGACAGTGTCACTACCACAAGGATTTCTGAAACTAGGCAATACAGTGTGGGTAGAGCTCAGATTGTTATTCTCTCTCCACTGCTCCTCACATTAACCCATAAAAAAAAAGTTTCTGGCCTGAAAGGTCAGTGCTCCATCCTTCAACTAGCAATGTAAAGCTAAGTGGGGAGAGAATTAAAAACTATGTAAACCTTTGAAAAAAACGTATATATTTTATATTTATTAAAAAAAAAAAAATGTTTTCAAAGATAAAACATACTATTTAAAGAGGCTCTGTCAACAGATTCTCAAATCCCTATCTCCTATTGCATGTGATCGGAGCTGCAATGTAGATAACAGTAACGTGTTTTTGTTTTTTTTTAAACTTTCATTTTTGGCCAAGTTATGAGCAATTTTATATATATATATGCAAATGAGCTTTGAAATGGACAACTGGGCGTGTTTTTTTTCGTATGCCCAACTGGGCGTGTATTGTGTTTTTAACTGGGCGTGTTTACTTGTTTTACTAACTGGGCGTTGTGAATAGAAGTGTATGATGCTGACGAATCAGTGACCAATCAGCATCATGCACTCCTCTCCATTCATTTACACAGCACATAGTGTTCTTACTAGAACGATGTGCAGCCACATACACAAGTGTCCTGATAATGAATACACATGACCTCCAGCCTGGACGTCATGTGTACTCAGAATCCTGACACTTCTGACTCTTTTCTGTGAGATTTCCAGCAAGGGAAACTAAATCTCGTTTACCTCGTAATCTCGCGAGATTACGCGTGGCTTGCTGGAATCTCACAGAAAAGATTCAGAAGTGTCAGGATTCTGAATACACATGACGTCCAGGCTGGAGGTCATGTGTATTCAAAATCAGGACACTTGTGTATGTGGCTGCACATCGTTCTAGTAAGAACGCAGTGCTGCTTGTAAATGAATGTAGAGGAGTGTATGATGCTGATTGATCACTGATTGGTCAGCGTCATACACATAAACACGCCCAGTTAAAAACACAATACACGCCCAGTTGGACATACGAAAAAAAAAACACGCCCAGTTGTCCATTTCAAAGCTCATTTACATATATATAAAATAGCTCATAACTTGGCCAAAAATGAACATTTTTAGAAGAAAAAAAAACGTTACTGTTATCTACATTGCAGCGCCGATCACATACAATAGGAGATAGGGATTTGAGAATCTGGTGACAGAGCCTCTTTAATGCCTGATTTCAGAAATTCTTGATGTAGTGACCCAATGTCAATCTTACAAGTAATGAACAAAATATATTGTAGAAGCAGCACCTAAGTAGATATACAGTACAACTTGTTCACATCACGGCTTGGTATGACTCCCCCACATAAGTATATAGAATCTCAAGAATGGTCAGCGACAGCACTTAAGTCTCAAAAGTAGATGTGATGCAAAACTTTCTTTAATCCAACGTGCGACGTTTCAGCTTACATTAAAGAGAACCTTTCACCTGCCCATGTGCAGCATGTAATAGGCAGGGCTTCACAAATACTTTCTCACTTTACATTTTTTTCCCATCTTCCTCCGTTATTTACATATTGGTGCCGTTATATGTGGCGCCCGATATACAAATAAGCCCCTGAACTGTCAATGGGGCGTTTCTATCTAACTAAATGGCAGTGGTGGATCTGTAGAGAGCCCCAGCCTGTGTGTGCTCTCGCGGGAGGGAACACAGCGAAATCCGCCCTGACACTGTCCGTAGCTGATTTGACAGTGTCAGAGCAAAGAGATCACGCCACCTTGCCATTTAGTTAGATAGAAACGCCCCATTGACAGTTCAGGGGCTTATTTACATATCGGGCACCGTAAATAACGGAGGAAGATAGGAAAAAAGTGTAAAGTGAGACAGTGTTTGTGAAGCCCTGCCTATTACATGCCGCACTCAGCTGCACATATATGGGCAGGTGAAAGGTTCTTTAAAGTGTAGCTAAATGTTCAACAAACTTCTGACATGTCATAGTGACATGTAAGTAGTTTGTATTGGTGGGGGTCCAAGAACTGAGACCCCAATCAATCGCTAGAACGAAGCAGCTGAAGCGTTCGTGTGAGCGCTCAGCTGCTTAGTTTCAGTTCGGCTTTTTCCGGAAAGCCGATGTATCGGAGTACGGGCTCATAGACTTTCTATTGAGTCCGTACACTGATACATTTATTTCCGGAAAAAGCCGAACAGAAACGAAGCGATTGGTGGGGGTCTCCGTGCTTGGACCCCCACCAATACAAACTTCTGACATGTCACTATGACATGTCAGAAGCTTGTTAAACGTTCAGCTACACTTTAACCAGTTCAGGACTGCGCTATTTTGATCCTTCAGGACCAGACACCGTTTAGCCCTTTTTAGCACTCGTTAGTTAAACGGCTATAACTTTTTTATTTGTTGGGCTAGCGACGTAATTTTTGCGTTGTTTTTTTGCGTAGACAATGCAGGTTTATTTTTTATTATTTTTATACACATCACCTTTTTGCTATTTTAAAATTTTTAGGCTTAAAGTTTGAAAATAATTGTAAAAAAATAAGCTTTTTTAATTTTTGCCTATTTTTTTTGTTAATAAGATAGTTTTACCCTAAAATAGACCTTTTATTTGTTATCCTCATTGTCTAGAGTAAATTTTAATATATTACATGTCAATTTTACGGTAATTGGATCAGGGATAGCGTTACGACAATGACTGGTCGGGGGGGGGGAGTTTTTTTGGGGGTGGGTATTTTATGTGCATTTATTATAAAAAAAATTTGCACTTTATATTACTTTTATTGTGTTATTACAATGGTCTGTCCCTCAAAGGTCAGAAAAGACCTTTAGGCGACTTTATTTTTTTTTCTTTCTTCTTTTACACCATCTTTTTCCACTGTAACGGGAGCTGCACAGCAGCCCCAGTTACAGGGGAAATCAGCCCTCTCATAGTGACGATTGTCACTAATAGGGCTGTGCTGGGTCTAGTAAGACCCAGCAGCAGACTGCCACTAACGGCATCTCAGCAATCATGTGACCAGTCACATGATCACCGGGACCGAAAGCTGCTTCTATCTTCTCCTCAAGATCCCTGGCAGTCACTGACAGCCGGAGACCCGACATTCAGCTGCCCGATAGCTCGGGTAGCAAGTTAAAACCCGAGCCGTAAATAGTCTATGGCGCGGGTTTTAAGGACCCTGACCGCTGGCCGTAAAAACACAGTCTTTCTCAAGCACATGTGCTGCCACATCTCCATTCATTCTCCTATTGCCGTTGCTTTGAGCTGGGACCTGCATCTATCAGACATTTATGCCATGTCCCATGGATTATTAAATGATCATTAAAAAGTATATATAGGTTACTTTATAAGGTTACAGGGCCTCCGGATAGCAAACCCAAAATAAAATGTTAAAACAAAATTTGCCACCGTTTCAGATGAATTTCCTAATTAGTTCTCTCTGCTTCTGGCATATGTTACATCCATATTCCATCTGTTTTATGCATAATACGAGCTAATGTTAATCAATGGGAGTATAAAATATGTGCATATTTTAAAAACGCAGTATGCACTAGTCTAATCTGTATTGTGGATGGAAAACGCCTATTGAAGTCTATGGAGAGTAATTAAAATATTGATGCATAGTGTTGGGCCAGTATGTGATCCGTATTGCATCTATTTTTGTAAGGAGCTGTCTTATGTAATTCAATTCTCTCCTTAGAAGACCATCCATCAGTAACACGGATCTGTAATACTAATGAAATACTGATGACATTAGTATTACGGATCTGTATTATGGACGTTTACAAATACGCTTGTCTCAAAGAGGACTAAATCGCAGTTCTTTGCTAGAAACAAGTGCTGGATCATCATACTTTTTGCATTATTGTATACCTCCGTTAACTTTTTTTTTTCCATTACATTTTTGTGTGCTACCAGAATCAACACTCAGGCCCGATTGGCCCTCCGGCCCCTTCAAGACATCACAATCACCATCATCATGTTTCCAGGGACAAGAAACTATCCCAATTCCTGCAGCTCCTGAGCGGTGAGTACAACTGCTATTAGGTTCAATACCTAATGTTATCTAGTAGTTGACAAAACGATTATTTTGCCCATACAGAGAAAGGGACGGCTGCTTGACAGCTGCTGAGAAGTTAATTATAAAACATACAACTAAATAATAATATATTAACAGAAACTGCCATTTACCAGATATCACAACTCCATCATTTAACTCAAGATTCCTGCGTCACCACATCTAACGTCTCACACTTAGGCCTCATGCACACGACCGTGCCTGTAATTACAACCCGTAATGGCTGCGGACAGCCGTCCCTTTTTACGAGCTGTGCTCCCATTATAAAGTATAGGAGCACTGTCCGTTAAATAAAAAAAATAGGACATGTCCTATTTTTTTCGGTAGGTTTCTACGGCACAGACACCCTCCCATAGACATACGGGAAGGTGTCCGTCGGCCATAGAAATGACTGGCGATTTTACAGTCGTGTGCATGGGGCCTAATACAGTGCCTTCATAGACTGAAGAAGCTCAATTTTCTTCCATAACTAATACTTCTAGAAATTTCAATGGCATAACTAATGTACATTACAATACTTTTTGTACCACAGGTTTTTATTATTTATTTCCTGTTGCTTATATAGAGTCAACATATTCCGCAACGCTGCACAGAGATTGTCATCACTTACATCACGTCCCTGTCCCCGATGGTGCTCGCAATGTAATTTCCCTATCTCAGACACACACTAAGGCCAATTTCATAGGACGCCAATTAATCAGAATGTTTTTGGAGTGTGGGAGAAAATAAGAATCACCGTAGGAAACCCAGGCAAACACGGGGAGGACATGCAAACTCCATGCAGTGGTCTATGGTTGGATTCAAATCAAGGACTCCAATTCTGCTAGATAACAGTACTGAACACTTAGACACTGTGCTGCCAGGGTATGATATCAAACCAGAAGCCCAATGTTGACTATTCTGTAACAAACCCTGCACCTGTGTGATCATCACATGTCCAGGAAAGATCGAATGTACGTAAATCTCTATTTCCTGACAGATGTTCTTGTGAAACGGAAGGATGGGGAACATTTTCTAGCTCCTGAAAGTTCTCCACCTGTGCCCCCTTCAAAGGTGCTTGCAGCCTTTACATGTAAGACTTCCAATGATATTCACCTGGAACGTGGGGAGATGAAGGAACTTCAGAACTACCAACGGGTGAGTGGTTAGAGAAGAGTAGCTGGAAGATAAAGGTGTCCTTTTTAGCTATTTGACCCAATGGTTGAAGAAGTTTCTTAGTGATTACCGCTTCACAGCCATATTAAACCTTATCGAATGTGACATTTCTGCAAATATAAACTGTAGATTAAAAGAAGAGGATGAAAGAGGCTTCTTGTCCAATGTCTACCATCTATCCTGCATAAGAAGTCACTTGAGAACTCTCATTGCATCCTACCGCAGAATAAAATCTTTTCTCCCATGTGAGGCTGGATTCACACGAGCATGTTCGGTTCGTAAAGGACGGAACGTATTTCGGCCGCAAGTCCCGGACCGAACA
Source organism: Rhinoderma darwinii (assembly GCF_050947455.1). Classification (NCBI taxonomy): domain Eukaryota; kingdom Metazoa; phylum Chordata; class Amphibia; order Anura; family Rhinodermatidae; genus Rhinoderma; species Rhinoderma darwinii. The sequence goes on from NC_134690.1 coordinate 92,511,398, forward strand.
TACTGCAGGGAGCCGGGCTCCTAGCATCATAGTTATGTACGATGCTAGGAGTCCCTGCCTCTCCGTGGAACTACTGTCCCGTACTGAAAACATGATTACAGTACGGGACAGTTGTCCCGCAGCGAGGCAGGGACTTCTAGCGTCGTACATACGGTAACTATGATGCTAGGAGCCCGGCTCCCTGTAGTTCGTTCGCTCCGGGACTTGCGGCCGAAATACGTTCCGTCCTTTACGGACCGAACATGCTCGTGTGAATCCAGCCTAACAGTCTGAGGATCATTTATAGACCATTTTACTAGCGAGCCCCTCTATGCCCAGCTCCTCCCTTCATGTATTTTCCTAAGGACCACATTTTTGTATCTTGTTGAAATGTCCAGTTTTTAATTTAGGCTCTGTTCACATCTGCGTCAGGGCTTTCCGTTGTTCTGCTTCATCATAGGTGCAGAACAATGAAAAACCAGGGCCACCGGATCCGTTGCATTACAGAGACCAATGCCGTCCACGGATCTTATTGTTGGGCTTCCATCACAACGTCCGTTGTTTTGCAGAACAAAATAGCACAGCATGCTGGGCTATTTTGTTTGGCAAAAACGACGGAATCTGTGGATGTGAACAGAGCCATATCTTTTTTTAATGAAAACTTGTTTTTTACAAGAACCATAGCTTTCGTTTGCATTACCATTGATTTCAATGGTAATGCTTCCGTTGCAAATGGTTTCCGTTTGTCTCCTTTCCGTAAGTTTTCCATTTTATTTCGCGGAAACAATAGCGTAGTCGACTGCGCTATTGTTTCTGCAAAAAAAATGGAAACCTTACGGAACGGAGACAAACAGAAACCATTTGCAACGGAAGTATTACCATTGAAATCAATGGTAATGCAAACGGAAGCTTTGATTTCCGTTTGGTTTTCCGTTTAAACTGGTAACCGGTATACCTCTGTATACTACAAAGAATACCCTTTATTTGATGAAACCGGAATACCCCTTTAACACAATAACATGTCTGTTCGCAGCCTCTTTTAGAAGGATCATTTTACAGAGGAGCTGGCCTGAACCTCACCAGTGGTCGATATACTGCTCCATTCACTGGACTCTATGCCTTCTTTGCAAGACTCCAGATTGGTGAGTGACCAGACAAGATCATAGTTCGAATAACCAAAGTTTTGTAAAGTAAAATGTACAAGAACTCTCCATTAAAGTCAATGGAAGATATGGAAAATCTCGAATGAATGACTAGTTAAGCTCTTCTGTACTTACAGATTCTAAGGGACATGCTGAGGAAAAGAGTCCCCGGGGTTTTCTGCGAGTGCACCTCTGTATCCTGTCTCATTGTCAGGAAAATCTGTGAGTTTAACAGTGAATCAGATCATTTACATATATTTGGAAATATGGATTCATTAACCAATTCCATCCTAGTACCGGACACATCCATGAAATACAAATACTTTCTTTTATTCTAGGTCCCTGCAGCAAATAGGTGGTTTCACCAGCAGTGAGGTTGCAGCTACAATCACATTGAATGGAGTGTTGTATATCCAGGTAAACAGGCAGGCAGTCATTCACTTTATTAGGCCGTGTCGTCACGTTACGGTTGTATCACAGTCTTAAGCCCATACACACATTGCAGATTTGGTCAGTGTTTTTCTTCAGTATTGTAATCCAATACCAGGACTGGATCCTAAACATAGGAGAAATATAACGGAAAGATTTATATTTCTTCCCTTTGGATCTACTCCTGATTTTGGCTTCAAAATACTGATGCAAATTACTGACCAAATCTGCAATGTGTGAATGAGGCCTTATGCAGAAGTCTCTAAGGAGAAGCAGCAGTTACTGAATATAGTCTATCTTCTTAATCTATCCCTCCCCAACTGTCCTCATTTGTTGCCAAAGATGGAGTTGAACCCACAATTAAAATGCCAGTTTTGTGACAACAAGGCCTCATGCACACCAAATTATGGCTCGGAGTTGTAATAGGCGACCCAAAGTGGTGCATGAGGCTTTTATACTACCTCTATATACCTATGATTTCATATAGTTTTTGTCAGTCAGATTCTGTACAATTCCAACAGAGAAGTAAAAAATGTATTGTGTCATGCTCCATCGGATGCTATTTGTCTCCTAGAAGTAATACTTAGCTCCGCGCATACGCTTCCTGATGGAGCATTGTACGACAGCGCACAAAGTTCCTGCAGCTCCGTAGTACAGGGCAATAACAATTACGTGGTGTTGTTTTTTTAAATAATGAAGCATTTTGCTATGGAAAAAAAAAACTTTTTTTTCGTTTTGGTTTTATCCGTGGGATATTTTTCTTCTATAAACTTTATTGATTCTTTTGTTTACAATTTCTTTAGTCCCAGTGGGAGACTTGAATGTGCGATCGTTTGATCCTTTCAATAATACAATGCAATACAGTGTACTATGCCTGCCAGTGTTCTATTGACTTGCAGTCTATTAGGCCCTGCCTTAGGCAAGTCTTAATAGGCTCACATCTACGGCAGGCCTGGGTGCCATGGCGTACCGATGAGCTTACAGAGGGAGCCTCCCCTTAAGCTATTGATTGTGGCATCTAAGGATAAAAGGCCAGACATGGCGGATAATTTCCGCTGCAGATTTTGTTGCGAATCCGCCGCAAAACTTGCCTGTGTTACATGCATTGCAGAGTGAAATTTACAGCTTTTCCACACAAGAATAAGCATGCTGCAAATTTCAATGTCTGCAGCATGCTCCGATTTCTATTCAGATTTTTTCCACTACATGTGGATGAGGTTTTGCTGTGGATTTCTGCCTGAGTTAGGCTCAGATCCCAACCGTTCCAGCAATGTGTAAGCAGTAAACGAGGCCGCACTGGGCTGTGTTTTAACTATCTCCTGTCAGCGCTGTAAAATTACAGAGCAGTGTGGGAAGGGGTTAATAAGATCACGCGCATTGCGTCATCTAACTTTTTGATGTGAGACCTCCCATCGCTTTTTATAAAATAAGCTAAAAGTGAAACAGGGCTGGACAGAATAATATACTATGGATGGCATCAAAAGTAGTGTAAAGGTAAAGTGGTGGCAATGCCCATAGCAACCCCATTGCAGATTTTATTTCCCGATGGTCCTGTGAAAAAACGTGAGATGAAGGCTCATTGGTTACTAGGGGCAACTCCACCAATTCGCATTTCGACTATTTTTGATAAATGTCCTCCAATGCGACCATTTCAAGACAATGGTCCAAGAATATTAGCAGGATTTTGCAATATGGTTATGCGTTTTCCAGGGTCAACATGTCTAACCCCGCTTTCTTCCCACAGGCAGGCCAATACGTGTCACTTTTCTTGGAGAACAAGATGGACTCCTGGCTTGTGCTGGTGAAGGGCTCAGACTTCAGCGGTGTGCTCTTAGGACACTAATCTTTGGAGTCATTCATGGTGTTAATATAATTTTTTTTTAATGGTATTACAAAGTATATATGATGTCCAGAATTCTCTCTATTGTCTAATATATTTAATAACTTGTATTCATTATTTTATAACTTAAAGTACGATGACATTAATGGCCATTGGAATATTTCATTTGTTCATATTTAATGTGGATGTTTCTACTGTAAAAGCAAAAAGCGCTACTTTACAAAATAAAGAGAGCAAATGAAAAGTTCTCTCTCTGGATGTTCTGATTCATTAACAAGTAAAGTGATTATTCTGCCGATAGTTTTATGCTGGGTATTATTTACGGCGAGACTGCCTTTGGGGACCCTTTTAATGATTATATTAAAGGGGTGTATGAGATTAGAAAAAAATGGCTGCCACTTTCGTCCATAGACAGAATTTTTTTTCTAATCTCATACGACCCCATTAAGGGACTACATAACTAACATTTCCCTACTATAAGAAACGATAATTGTCTTTGAGAATTCTTCAATATGCAACATGTGGGAATAGAATTCGATTAATAAAAATACTGTAAACAGAAGACACTACATCATGGGAAGGATTACCAGGTGAGCCGATGATATGAACACACTGAGTGAGGGAGATTTATTAGACGCTATCACACCATATTTATGAAGCCCCCCCACGCCACTTTTTACAACACTAAAAGGGCATGGCTTCACTAATACATGTCACACATACACTAATAATACAATCACACAAAGAACATACTCTACATACAGATGAACTTGGGGACAGTATTCTGGGAAAAAAATCTTTTTTTTCTGATATTCCCATAAGAAACTTGTACACTACAAGTCATCAAATCAATTAAAATACACCGATCAGTCAAAACATTAATACCACCTGAATAATATTGTGTAGGTTCCCCCTCGTGCTACCAAAATGCAGCAGGCTGTGACACACTGCGTGTTCTGACATTTCTATCATGGCCAGCATTGACTTTTTCAGCAATTTGCGCTTTGTGAGATTGTATCATTCGGACTAGAATTAGCTCTACTAGCGCATCAATGAGCCTTGGGCGCTCATGACGCTTTCGCTGATTCACCGGTATGCCTTTCTTGGACCACTTTTGGTAGGTACCAACCACGGCATACCAGGATCACGCCCAAAGACCTGCTGTTTTGGAGAAGCTGTGACCCAGTCGTCTAGTCATCACAATATGGCTTTGTTAAAGTCGCTCTGTATCTTACACTTGTCCATTTTTCCTGTTTCTAATACATCAATTTCAAGAACTGACTGTTCACTCGTTGCCTAATATATCCCACCCCCTGACAGGTAACATTGTAACAAGATAGTCCATGTTATTCACAGTCAGTGGTTTTAATGTTATGGCTGATCGTTGTATACAGGCGCATAAAACAACGTTACAAACAAATTTAACCCCAAAAGTTCCTCTATGGCAGCCATCTGTATAATGTATACCTCACAGGCTTCCAGGCTTAAATAGCATGTCCTTGACTTAACATAAATCCAGAGATAAGCACGTCCCCAGTTTTTTAGTAAAAGCTCTCACAATGGCACAGTGTTGAACAAAGTCTTGGATGAAGAAGAGATTCAGAGGTTTATTTACAATCCAAGTTGAACGATATAGATGTTGCGGCACCAGGGTCCACATGTTCAGGTTTGGGTGTTCTCCTACTACAGGTTTTTTCCCCAGAGGGCAGCAAAAATTTGGCATTGAAATTAAATAGGATTTAAAAAAACAAAAAAAAAACAACAACAAAAACAAACATATGTACATCATGTTATAGAACTGCACATTTTTCCCTTCGGACTTCATTGGGAGAAATGTTTAAAACTAAAAATGCATTTGTGCCAGGTGTAATAAAGTGCACCTTTTGCCATGGTCTCTAGATGTTGGATCTCTACGAGACCACTACCATCACATGTGGACCTGGCCTTAATAGAGGTCTTGTAATAACCTCACCCCACTTCAACATCAGCCAAGGATCTGTACTACGAGCACAGTGACATTGTCGGCAGCACCTCGTCGTACAGCTTCATTTGCAAGCCGGTGGCAGGCAGATTCATATCGAGCTTCCATGTCAAGAGAACCCTCTTCTGTCGGAGAGCCTTCGTCCTGTGGATGATAATAATTTGATCTAAGTATTAGATCAGGCTCCAATTTAATGGAACACTGTAGGAAAATCAGATCCACTATGTTATGCCTAGTACAGAACCTGAGAGGGCTTCAAAGAACACCAAAGACGGATGTCATGGACGCCCCTTTAAGAGCTGCACTAGGATTGACAATGTATCCGTTTCTGCTGGAGTGTTTCTTTAATAGGCAACATTTTAACTTGCACAGGTTTTCTGCTAGGTAAACTTACTTGTACATGGCTAAGGATGAAATTGACTGCTTCTTCTGCTGAAAAGGCTTTGAAAAGACCATCACAGGCTAATAAAACAAACCTTGAAAGAAATACAAGAAAGAATCTATAAAATACAACTTGTTTAATACTCAAACAAGATTGAGTATTAAAAAAAACGTCAACACCTTTGTTAAATGAGTAGGTCAAATTCACACATATACTTATTTAATGATCTGTAGACTTTCCAAGTGACTTATGTTGGCTGAATACAATCCCCTTCTGCATTGTATATCATCTGACATTACAATGCATACTACATCCAAGCACTGAAATACTACCAGCACCACACACAAATCACAAATGTCAATAAAGTTTGTACATATTGCGCTGTACCTATTCGGTCCATACCCGATCTTTCGTGTAAAATCCTTTGCCAGCTTTTCTAGCGATCTTCATTACACGCTTGTCATAGTGATAACAGGTATCGCTAGAGAGGAATATCTAATACCAGAAACAACGACACTTTCACCCACTGACTGTCGACATAACTATGATATGGTATTACTTAAAGGTTGTCCAGTCCCTAGAAATCAATATTTGAACGGTCGGAGGCCGACTCCTCGTATGAGCGATGCTTCCCCTTCATTCCGGTCACTGTCCATACTGTGAATCGCCTACACACTTGTAGCGGTGTTTCACAGTATTACAACCTTCTCCCATTCACTTCAATGGGAGAAGGTTGTAATACTGTGAACTGCCGCTACCCGTGTCGGCGATTCAGAGTTTGAGCAGTGACCGAAATGACAGCGAAGCATCGCTCGTACATTAGATTTAATAATTTCTTTTTATTATGGCTTAGGGTTAAAGTATGTACAGTGGGACAGCAAATTAATAAATTTGCAGAGTACATTTTGCTTGCACAAGGGGTCTGCTTGAGTAAGCGTTTTTGTTGTACAGATGAACTTTGATGCAAAGTTGCATGAAGGTGGTTATGCATTTAAATTATTAAGTTGTATTTTATAAAACACCATGTGGTGTGCTTTCTAAAAAAAGATTAGATATTGGTTGCATAGTAGCGGTTTCGGGTCTGCTCTTTACATTTATTTGCAGGTGAATGCCAAATGTAACATGGTCTCTGTTTTAGTGTCTTTAAAAGCACAAGCTCTTGTGGATGCCTGACATATACCTCCGACGGAAGGATGCAACATATTTCACTGTATGGGATACGTCACCTGAGGACTCTGCCATGGGGAAGAGGAAGCATCAGGAATCGCTCTGCCCGGTGACTCGGGCCTGGGGAAGATCCTGACGTCACTGTCCATATATGGAATACAGTGGGATACGTCACCTGAGGACTCTGCCATGGGGAAGAGGAAGCATCAGGATTCGCTCTGCCCCGTGACCCCGGCCTGGGGAAGATCCTGACGTCACTGTCCACAGTGACTTCAGGACTTTCCCCATGGCCGGAGTCTCCGATTCCAGATGTTTAGCTCGTTGACTCCGGCCCTGGCGAAGCACCTGACATCACTGTCCATTTATGCATACACACTGCGCAAACCTGCATGAAGGCGTCTGTGTGCGTATAAAGTGCTGATTGGAATTGTGGCAATTTGTCAGGTGTCTACTTTCAGAAAATATATGGGTATAGGAGTTTAAAATTAATTTATTTGATAATTCAGGTTTTATTTGTACATGTGAAGTGTAAACAATTGTCCCAGCAAAAAAAAAAAAAAAAAGTCCAGAGACACCTGGCAGCAAAAAGCGTTAAAAAGGACCTGTCAGGAGATGTCCTGCAAAATTGCCTTATGATGGGGCCTCACTCCGGTCCGACTTGCTAAAATGTCTCCTACTTCCTCTGACCGGTGTTAGAGAGAATTTGGTCTAAGGGCCTGTCCACATCAGCGTTCGGTTCCACTAGACCTTTCCGTCGGAGGAACCCATCAACGGAAAGGCAAACGGGAACACATCAACAGAACCCAACGCTGATGTGAACACACACTTAGGGGTACTTATCTCCACAATTGGTGGGAGTGCCCCTTGGTGCACTCTTTTTGGATTGATATATATGAATTCGCAGACCAGGACTTGAAATTCCACACTACCCTGGTTGATGTATGCAGATAACCAATAACACCACTTTACAGTATTGTACCGGATCACCACTGTATGACACATGTCAAGGTATTTGTGCGCACAGTTGGATAACGTTGTAGTCATGCATGTATAATTTTTTTTTTTTTTCATGTGTCTTTTTGTGGGTAATCCATGCTGAGACATGCACGATTTGTACTACATTTAGAACCACAATAAAAAAAACTTGATTTACAAAAAAGAAATAAAAAAGGACCTGTCAGCTCTCTGCAAATACTTGCATTCCCCAAATATAAAGTCTAGTGCACATTTCGTAGGACTTTGCGGTGTGCCCTTCCTCTGCTATTCCTCCTGGAAGTGTAGAAATAAAACTGAAAACTGGGCGTTACCATTCCCCTTGCCAATGAGACATGTCCTAAGACTGACACTTAAATCAGCGCTGACGGTGTCAGACTGTGCAGGGACAAGGAGAATGGTAACACACGGATGTCCAATTAGTCATATATTTCCAGGAGGAATAAAAGCAATGCAAAGTTTTTTCGAAAAGATGTTCCAGAATTGTTATTTCTTAGGCAATACAAGTATTTACTAAAACAGACATGTCCGTAGAGCTGTAAGGTAAGATTGTCTGATTTGGAAAAATAAAAATGCTGGTACAAGGGTCCTTTTACACGTAAAGATAAATTAGTAAAAATGAACGCCGAAAAGACATACATTCAAAAGACATGCATTTAGATGTGAACATTAGCGTGTTTTTTTCGTGGCTTTGATTGCTTGTCTTTCCTCCAGTCTCGTCTGCTAATGACTAGCAGATTGCTGTTCACACAAGGAGACATAATGGTGACAAATGATAATATTTAGGCCACCATAAAAGATTTGATCAAAATCAAGTGAGCAATTTCTCAAGGATCATGCAAGCACTGAACATGTTTACACTAGCCAATCATTGCGATATTTTACACCATAATCATGTTGTGGTAAATGCCTTTTAGAGCCATCATAAATCAAAACTAGACATTTTCACAATCCTTTTCACTACCTTGGAAATCTACCTGTAGCAGAATAGGGTATGACATTAGCCTTGGGGGTACTTTGATGTAATTTGTTTGCATAGGGGGTACTTGGCTTAAGAACGTCAAGAAATACTGGTCTAGTAGACCCCATCTCCAATGTTTCTTCTTTGTTATTAGAGGGAGTCACTTTCTGTGGCTGAATCTGCGGGCTGCACGCACCAGTGAAGTCTTCTTGGATTCTGCAGCTTCCATTATATGACTTGTGAGAACACTTGAGATACTCCTATGTGGCATCATAGCCAACTAATGTGATCCTGGCCATGTAGGAGCGTTTAAATGGGCATAAGGCGGCGTAGATAAATGGCACTATTGTACAATATCCTTACTTACTTGTCACCCTCTGTAAGTGGGCATCGTTTCACATCTGGGATGCTGATGACACCACAACGTTTGTACTGCCCATCGCCTAGTGAACGTGATACCTCCAACACTCCAAGGACTCGCCCATCTCTGTCAAATAGAAATGTAGATGTGCTTCTTAAAGAGAACATACTAAAAAACCAGCAGCAAGGCTGTACTCAAAATGGAAAAGTAGCTATGTCCCAAATCTAAAGATAACTTATTTTTCTACGCAGTATTCTCATGAAAATTCCTAAAACACTTCTATGATCAAATTCACTACGTATAAAAGCGGGGTCGATCAGATAATTGGGCCAGGAAATAATTCTCTGGTGCACATCATAAGAATACAGCCTATATACTGCCTGAGGAAAGTGCGAGGGACGTCAGGGATTTCCCAATGCTTCCCTGCTCAAGTACCGAATTGACAAAAGATTATATATCATTTACGGGGATTGATGTAAATACATTTTCCTGCTATACAAGGACAAAATTAAACCTACATTTGTATGTGAGTGCTATATGAATCTCCAATAGTGATTTTGCGTGGTTTTACCTCCAGTGTGTACAGCCCTGTGTAGGTAGTGTGTGTTTTGTGCAGGCGGACATTCATGCTGTCAAAAGCAACAAGAAAAAAAACTCGCCCTAAGAACTAGAACTGCATATCTTTACCAGGAGTCTTTTGTAAGAGATTTTCAGCTGGGAGGCATCGCACTGTCCATATCTTGGTGAAACTTTTTCAGCAAATTTAACCCTCGGGCAGAGCAGAGTCTGCAGTGTGGCTTATACAGATAACTGCCTGGCATTTCACAGAATTTGTTGATTCTGCAGAAAACTGTACACACCCGAATGCTAAGGGCTCCTCCACCCTTAAGAGAGAACGTGATGAAATAATTGTAGACACGAAAACCTAACAACATCCCAGGTAACATTTGCCAGTTTGTCCCACAAGTCCCTATGGGATTTATGAATATGTAGGTACAGGTAGATGACAGTGTTTTAGGACTGGATTTGGTTCTAGAGGTCTTACAAAAATCTGGGTGTATATTTATGAGACACGTGGCCGAGATGCTCACCTCACATTTCCTCCTGCTCTCTGTATTCTCATCCTCTCCTCATATTGGGTGGGATTGTGTTCTTTACTCAAGCTCAAAACTGTGGGTTTGTGAGTTTCTTCATTCATTCTGCAGAGCAAAGCCTAGCGCAAGAAAACATTACAGAGGAGCATTGGAATGGAGATCTGGCATGGAATAAAACGTCAGAATCTCAATAAAAATAGGCATAGTAATAGACCATAATAGGTGAAATAGTATTCAAATTAATAGGGAGATGTAAAACATTAAAGTTCGTGACATAAGTTACTACATATCTATTCAACAGCGGGAAACCACCCATCTTGCGCCAGCTATAAAATTTATGTCACAGCTAACATCAGTTTGATCAAAAAACAAATGTCCGCAGCACACTCAACTAATCCTATCCCTTACCAGGGAACAACAGATTAAACACCACCATGTCCAGGAATCCCTTATGGACCTAAATCTTGAAAACTTTATAATGTGACAGAATCTCTCCGGGTGTTCAAATATTCTTTATAAATCCAACATAAAAAGCGATGCCTTGACCAATGCGAAACGTTGCTTTTTATGCTAAATTTATGCGGTCACTTTATACATTTTGCAAGTCCACAGAAGTTTAGCAATTTGATGGGGTTTGTACACCGAATCCAACATAATGACTTCTAGATTGAATACTCATTTCATATCCAAGATAGCCAAACACCAAATTACTTCCAGACCTAGAGCATGGTGCCTGTAAAGACCTATTCCAAATTAAGAAATGCAAATAAAAACTTAAGAAACAGGAATTAAATGGGGCCTTTCCAATGGCATGTGAAGATCATAGAGGGGTGCCCCATATGTGAGACCTTCCAGCTGTACGAGGTGTTCTATAAGAGCTGCTCCCGGGTACCCTGCTTGACTGTTATCATTTTAATGACTGCCATGTAATACTACATTTCCCTTACAGCCGCCGCAAACCAAATGTCTGACCCTAGAGATCAGACCTGTAACAATCACCTGATCGCCAGACTGGATTCGGTTTAAAAAGGGGTTGTCTTCATGAAACAACCCCTTCAAATACTTGGGTTAAAGGTTTACCTTAAGGGTATGTTCACACGAGGGCATTACGTCCGTAATTGACGGACGTATTTCGGCCGCAAGTACCGGACCGAACACACTGCAGGGAGCCGGGCTCCTAGCATCATAGTTATGTACGACGCTAGGAGTCCCTGCCTCGCTGCCGGACAACTGTCCCGTACTGTAATCATGTTTTCAGTACGGGACAGTTGTCCTGCAGCGAGGCAGGGACTCCTAGCGTCGTACATAAGTATGATGCTAGGAGCCCGGCTCCCTGCAGTGTGTTCGGTCCGGTACTTGCGGCCGAAATACGTCCGTCAATTACGGACGTAATGCCCTCGTGTGAACATACCCTAAATGTTACAACCATAAACTGGTATTGTACTTAATATGCCTGCCCATCATTTATTATTTCATAAACTGGTATGAGAACATATATACATATAAGTCTCCCAATAATTCTGCCCGTTTATGTGTTGTAATGGAAGTGTCAAGTATATGGCAATTTCCACTGAAGCCTGTGTTTTCTGATAGGTAGAAAATGTTGGGGTTCAGTTCTCACCCTGCTGTCTCCGAGATTGGCAATATAGAGGATGTTATCAGCAACCAGTACACAAATAGCTGTTGTGCCGTCTTTCCATGCTGGCTTTCTACAGAGTAGAACAGAAATAACAAGGTAATAATGCAAACCAATTAAATCCCATCATTGCAGAAATCTGTAAGACACGCACTGGCTGGCTGCCTGCTTCAGAAACTCTTCATCAGTCTGCTTGAAAGCATCGAGCAGACTCTTCTTTATTGCCTTGTCCACACTGCCTCCATCTCCTGTAAAAAAGGCCACATCAGACTCGGTCCTCTCATATTACTGCGTGACATAACCTAACAACGTTTACTTACCTCGTGGTAACTTTTTCAGAAAATTCTGGTGCAGATTGTGTGCTGCATATCGTGCTGCCCGACTCCCGCCATGACCATCAAATACTGCAAAGTATGAAAGTCGTGATCTACAGGAGAAAAACAGGAAAAAAAGAAATCAGAAAAGTTCACATTGACTCCTATGGGATAGTGTTGTGGGCATGCTCAGTGACACGTGCAGCGGTCACTATCACTATCCAGGATTTTTCTTACATGTTAGCCGGCATTGGCTGACACTCCTGGCTTAGATCACAAACCGCATGGGCATCCTGTAACTCTTCCCTTTCTCCCCTCCTTTCTGCTACATGAGCTTTGAAAGACAGAATTCCTGAACAAATAAAACAATAAAAAAAGAGAAAAATGTTAGTAAAAAAAGCAAACGAAAACCTAAGGGGGTTCGAATTCATACCATAATTTTAGGATGAATGAAAAACTGCATAATTTATGCAAGAATGCTCCACATAAGTAGGTACCGATTAACTTTCTACTTCATAGCATTAGGTGTAATGCAGAGTATGAGGGGGCATCGCATTACACGCCTGCCCTAATTGCAGCTGGAAAGAGGTGCCAGGTCAGTCAGTGTGAGGAACACAGCGGCCGTGGATCTCTGGATCATATGATCGGAATACCTCTAATTAGGTTAGTAATGCAACGGTGGGTAAAGGGCTGTACGATGAAATTCCAATATGGCAAATCTATTATCATTGAAAAAACTATAATAGAGCAGATACAGTGCACAATAATAGTTTTTCTAAATCACGTGTATTACAGATTTGGAGCAGCATCAGGGACTGTGTAAAGTCTGTGCTGTCAGCTGCTCATAACTCTTCAGTGAGAGAAAGAGCGCCCTGCTCGTCTCGTTCCGAATTCAGAACGGCCGCCAGCGCTATAAAATCCTGTACACCTAACGGCTGTTCTGGATATCGGAGTCATGGAGACGAGCAGGGCGCTCTCTCTCACTGCAGAGGTATGAGCTGTTGGCAGCACAATATATACACGGTCCGCGCTGCTGCTAGAAGCAAGATAGATAATGCAAGTGATTTAGAAAAACGATTATAGTGCACACTCCTGCACACTGTAAACTATAAGGCCCTGTTCACACTAAAACCGCGCCGCAAAACTCCTCAAAAACCGCCCGAAAATGCCTCCCATTGATTTCAATGGGAGTTGGACGATTTTTTTTTACCGCGAGTAAAAAAAAACGCGTCGCGGTAAAAAGAAGTGTCATGACCCATCTTGAGGCGGTTTCCGCCTCCAAAACCGCATTTCAATCTGTCAGAAAGAGGAAAAAAACGCCTCGACGAGTGTTTTGATGAGTTTTTGTCAAGCCACTGTGCAAAAACCGTCTGGAGCAGTTTTTGCAGGAGGGATTTTCCTCCTGCAAAAAACTCAGTGTGAACACAGCCTAATAGCGCTTCACTTTAAAGCTACTGCCCAGCTGTGTCGTGCCACTCATAAGATGATAAATGCATTGATGAATGTTCAAAAACAAAGAAAAAAAGATTGCTCTTCCGGTTTTTAGGAGGCCACTCTTATGTTCAGTGCTCCAAGCTCTATAGTTACGCTGCAAAACCAAAAATGTCTAATAAGCCCAATCAAAACTCAATTACTCCAAAATAAATTTTATAATAATCTTTATTAGTCCCAAATGAAAGGACAAAATACCCCCCTACAATAATTAGACAAACCTTGTACAAGAGAGTTAAAAAACATAAATTAAAAACGATCTCAGGTGAAAACAAGCCACACTAATCCAATGCAGATGATAGAATCACTAATGTTATATCTTATTAAATGGAAATCAGAGGACGAAAAATACCTAGGATCGTCCCACTGGATGTACCACAGTCTCAATCAGACTAACGTGACAAAGTGCAAGAAATTCAAATAATTGAACTGATTAAATACCTGTAGTGGACATGATGGCAGATGAAGAAGTACGCACCTGAGAAGACGCCTCGACGCGCGTTTCACACCCTTCGTCAGGATGTGATGAATGCTAGCCCCAAACAGGGGTTTAAATACGGAGCCAAATAAAGCGGCTTTAATCGGCGCATTACACCTCCCGCGCCCATACCTTCCGCGTCGCTTCCGTCCATTGATGCAGACTCTATTGCCCACATTCAATGCACTATAACAACTTCCGGTATGGCTACATCGGTAACAAACAACGGAACGCAATGCGGAATATATTCCGCAATCATTGGTCTATTTTGCAAACCGATAAGCGTCTAAGATGCTTACTCCTGAACCGGCAATGACACCTCGATGAAGTCCGAATTTACAGGACTTGCTTGTTCAGAGTCATTATGTTCCCCCTACCAAAAAAAAAATACGTTTTTGGATCTAGGGGGCCAACATGGGGCAATGTGCCCTGTGGATGTTGTGGAGCCTGTCAGGTTATGGAGAGGACTGACTCCTTTCTGGGTTCAAATTACACAAGGGTCTACAAAATAGTGCATTTCATAAATTGTAATGTCAGGAATATGATCTATCATGCGCACTGTCCCCGAGAGAATTGAAGGTGCGTTTGATGGAACACATCCGAGACATAAAAGGCATTAAGAGTGGAGACCATGAGGAGGATTTTGGTGATAAAAGTAAACCCCTTGCTAGACATTTTAGGGATCACCATGGTAGCAATTGGAGGCTCCTTAAAGTTAAGGGGATTGACCGTATATACCAGGATAACCGTGGAGGTGATGTCTTTAAAAGCCTTTTAGGTAGGGAGATGAAGTGGATTGTGACACTTGACACTTTATCTCTAAAGGGTCTTAATGAAACACAGAGCTTTGCATCCTTTCTATAATTGTTAGTCTTCTATGTAGGTACTGATATATGTAATTTTTATCTCTTTTTGCTAGCTTTTTGAAAACTGAACCTGTTCTATGCACTGCCACTGTTCTGGGATTTCCGAGGACCATATCTTGAATATGGGACTATTAACCCAAATCATTATGGGTGTATTGGTAGAATTTCATATTATATATATATATATATATATATATATATATATATATATACACACACAAACACACACACATAGTTTTTTTGTAGATACTGTGTTTAAAAATGTAATGGAGATGTAAGAATATGTGGTAAATATAGACACTAAGGCTATGTTCACACGGGGTATTTTGCCGAGTTTTTTGACGCGGAAACCGCGTCGCAAAACTCGGCAGAAACGGCCCAAGAACGCCTCCCATTGATTTCAATGGGAGGCGTCGGCGTCTTTTTCCCGCGAGCAGTAAAACTGCCTCGCGGGAAAAAGAAGCGACATGCCCTATCTTCGGGCGCTTCCGCCTCCGACCTCCCATTGACTTCAATGGGAGGCAGAGAAAGTGTATTTCTCGCTGTTTTATGCCCGCGGCGCTCAATGGCCGCGGGCGAAAAACGGCGCGATAATTGCCGCGAAAATCGCCGTGCAGGGAGAGGAATATCTGCCTCAAAGTTCCAAACGGAATTTTGAGGCAGATATTCCTCCCCCAAAATACTCCGTGTGAACATAGCCTAAGATTGTATAATATAACGTTTGAATTTAATATGTGGTATCTTGGATCAATCTTGATGTCTTTCTATACACATATCACTTGGATTATAACAATAATTTATATATATATATATATATATATATATATATATATATATATATATAGCAGACATAGAATGGTGACAGCACACTGCGACACTAATGCCACCTAAACCACTAAATATAAATAAATATGCACTAAAGCTAAATCTACTTACAAATAGGGAGGTTCTTAGTGCACATTTTGATCAAAAAGTGTTAGCCCACCTGCCACGACAAGGCGACCTCTGTAAGGTGGGAACCTACGCTGCACATACACCCAGAACTGGGACTAAGCCTACATATATACCTGGGGATGAAATATTTTAATGTTTTTTTAAATAGTGTGAATAATATATCACATTCTTATCTTTTTCACATTTTTTGTGAGCCTCGAGTCGTCGGTCTCTGCGGTGGACGTATGGGCGATTTGCGCCTCCCTGTCCCCCGCTGACACACGACGGTAGGCTACACTCTTAGAATTTTCATATATATTTTCTCACGTTTTACCTCACTTTATATGTGTGGAGCTTTTTTTTGAGGTGGGCTGACTGAACCGACTTGCATCGCCGTGGAATTTCACAGTGATGCGCTCTGTCGGCAACCCTACTTCTTTATTGCCGGGATGCAGTTTTAAATATACACCTATATATCTATATATACACTTGTAATTTTGGGGATTTCTTCTACTCTAGCTTTTTATTTATGTGACGGGGTGCTCGCGAGGGACTCGCACCGCCCAGGTTGTACGCGGGTGGTGCTCTTCCTCTCGTGGCCCCTGCCACTATGTTTTTCTTCTATTCATCTTTCATTGTATATACTACATATGTGAAGTGCATTGCAGTAAATCACTAATTTATTTCATTTAATTTATATTGTTATATATTCTTTACGTGCTGATGCACAATGGTAGTTGTCCTGCTCGTAAGGATCAGTGCTCTCCCTCTCATGGTCCCGGTAATTTGTGCTCTTCATTCTTCTTGTGTTATACATATTTTGGTATTCTATTTGTACTGGATATTTATATATATTTTCTGATATACCTGATTTGATTTAAGACATGGTAATTTTTGGGTAATCAATAATGCGATACGATATTACGGATATGCTCCGACAATATTGTTTATAATGGTACAGTCTAATGACTGTTGAACTGATTGCACTTGAAGTGTTTGACATGATGGCGATGTTTTGCCCCATTCATCTGACTGACATGGTATTTATTTGAATGGGTTATTTTTCCTATTTGACACGTATTTTTACCTGCGGTCTGTGCGCATGCGCGTTGCGCATCTATCTGAGTGCCATACCGGAAGTTGTCATAGTGCATTGAATTTGGGCAATGGAGTCTGCATCAATGGACGGGGGTGACGCCGAAAGCATGGGACTGGATGGGCGCGGGAGGTGTAATGCGCCGATTAAAGTCGCTTTATTTGGCTCAGTATTTAAACCCGTTTGGGGCTAGCATTCATCTCTCCTGATGAAGGGTGCGAAACGCGCGTCGAGGCGTCTTCTCAGGTGCGTACTTCTTCATCTGCCATCATGTCCACCACAGGTATTTAATCAGTCCTATTATTTGAATTTCTTGCACTTTGTCACGTTAGTCTGATTGAGACTGTGGTACATCCAGTGGGACGAGGTATTTTTCGTCCTCTGATTTACAATTAATACGATATAACATTAGTGATTCTATCATCTGCATTGGATTAGTGTGGCTTGTTTTCACCTGAGATCGTTTTTAATTTATGTTTTTTAACTCTCTTGTACAATGTTTGTCTAATTATTGTAGGGGGGTATTTTGTCCTTTGGCTAATAAAGATTATTATAAAATTAATTTTGGAGTAATTGAGTTTTGATTGAGCTTATTAGACACTTTTGGTTTTGTGGACTATATTTCTTTTGTCTAATGCTATAGATGTATGCTCGGGATATACATATAGGTTATAATCTATAGTTATGCTGCCCTCCCCATCCTGTATAAAGTGCTGTCAGCAGTTATGATTGACGCTGTGAGTTATTTAGAAAGCCAAACTAGGGGGGCCTTGAAATGCAGCACAGGGGTAATCACGGGGTAGTTATAGTTGCCTGTGTCAGAACACAGCCGTTTAGGGATTTTTAAAAAAAAAATTACTAGAAAGTGGCCGACCCCTTTAAGCACTCTCTTTTAATGAATATGAATTAATAGAGAAGATTTTACTTCCAGTGCTGGCTCAACAATCCAATATGTCATCCCTGACATCAGGAATGTTTCTATGTTGTATCCCAAAAAATATTGGATCAGACTATTTAAATAAGAAGGTTGCAAGATCAAGGTGTAAATTCTTATTAAGACATCTGTGACCAAGTAAACTCATACCCGGCACATTTTTTGTAGAAATTTCCACATTCTCTATATCTAAATGTGGTTGTTTCTGCAGGTTCCATTCAGATGACTGGAACCGATTGTCAGTCACAGACATTTTTGCAGCAAATCTGCCGCATGTGAACCTAATATAGGACTACAATCCGCATGCACATAAATGTAACAGGGATGATACAAAAGACAAAAACAGAAAACATTAATTATTATTCAGAATGTCCTAACATAGGCAGGTCTTTCCTCCTGTACATTCCAGACGCAGAGCTGCACAGTACATTTTTTTCAGCCCGTGTCTGCCTAAGATACATTCATAAAGTGCAATCTAAACACAGAATTCATTTTATAGCACGGTAAGACTATATATTATTCTCATGCGTTGCATAAGAACATTTGAATACTTCTAAATGTGTCTCTCTAAATAATGCTTATTAGGGAAAAATAGTGAATTTATGTGATGCCTTCTGCCCCCTTGTGGTTGCCGATGTTCAGATACCTGATAGTTTGCAAAACCATGAAGGCCGTGTTCACACTTGTGTTGGAGACTATTCTTCCCGTCAAAACAACAGACACCATTATAAGTAAATGAGGTCCGTCAGGCGCCAGTGGTATCCAATAAAACATGGATCTGTGTCATGGTTTACGTTATAAATGGGAACCACAACGCAGATGTGAATAGAGCTTTACATACATTAGAATTTTGATATAAACCTGTATCCTCTGGTTCATGAGCAGTGCAGCCTCAGCTCACAAGACAACTCATTTCATCTATGTGATGTTTTAGTTTGTTCGACAAAAAAATTACTGCTATTCTCAAAATTGCCAATTATACCCAATCCTATGTATAGGTGATAATGGTCGATTCTGGGTATATCCTCTGTAAGGCTTCCTTCACACACACACTATTTGTGTGGCGTTTTTTCCCCCGCAAAAATATGATTGCTATTTGAGATGTTTTTGGTGCGTTTTTTTGTTGTTGCTTATAATGCCTTGCTACCTGTGTTTTTTTTTTAGGTGGCGTTATTCACATTGCAAATCTTATGATTTAAAGATCATGTGATGCAAAGATTCCTCTTTGGAACCAGGGACTAGGGTTGTCACGATACCAGAATTTGGACTTCGATACCGATACTTTGTGTAGTATTGCGATACTCGATACCAAAATGATACTTTGCCAACAATAATAAAAAATAATAATAATTCTGATGTGAGGCGCGAGGTATTATGAATTTTGAACCTCCGTGTGCCTCACATTAACAGTAATTAACCCCATCATGTTCTACAGTCATAATGGACAACATTGGGTTATCATGTGCGGTACATGATGGGGTTAATTACTATTAATGTGAGGCACAAGGAGGTTCAAAATTCATAATACCTCGTGCCTCACATTAAGTGAAAGAAGAAAGCCGTTTTTATTTTATTTTATAACAGTATAAACATCATAAAGGACGCTATAAATTTGTTATTATGGTTGCGACGATACCGAACGTGTATATTTTATGTATTGAGACTTATTTTAATATTTATTGTAAAAAATTTGTGTATATATTTTTTTATTCAACATTACCTATTTTTTCTTACTTTTTTATTTTCAAACTTTAATGTACTGCCATATATCTATATGCCAGTACATTAGCCTGTGTACTGATAGTATACAGGCAGTTGTTAGAACATGCCTACCCTAACAACAGGAAATATGGTCAGACAGCCCTGGGGTCCTTCAGGGATTCCTGTGACGCGATCCAAAGGACATCCCCCTTCTCATTTTCCCCTTGAATGCTGCGAGGGTGGTCAGCTTTGATGGCAGCATTCAGGGGAATAGCGGCGGAGATGAGAGGTTTCTCTGATCTCCGCCGTTAGAGCGGGGCTGCGGCTGTGTAATACAGCCATTGCCCCGCTCCTGACAATAAGTGCGCGCGGTCAGCCTGAGGTGATGCGGCTGGTGCTGCATTAATGAATGGCGGAGACGGCACTGAAGACAGAACATGGGGGTGTTTTGTAGTGCGCCCTCCATGTTCTGTCTTCAATGCCGGCGCTCATTAGTGCGGCGCCGGTCGCATCGCATCATCCTGACTGCGAACGCACACTTGTCAGGACTCAGGAGCGGGGTAATGGCTGTATCACACAACCGCAGCCCCGCTCTAACTACATTCATGTGTTACTATACTTAGCTGTGCGGCCACACAGCTTATTATTGAAGTACATGAGTTAACAGTATTGAACCGTTTGAGGGTGCATGGTATCGAAACAGTATCGAAGTTTCTATGCATTGTGCAACCCTATTTGGAACACATGATTAATGCTGAAAAAATGCCATAAGAAAACGCAACACACATTGACACATGCAATTTTTTGAAGAGGCCAAATAAACCTATAAAAAGGTGTATAAGGAAAGAACTTAATGGATGAAAAACACCAAAGCCAGCCTAGCTGCGATTTTGAGCCAAAAAACACAAGACAAAAGAGAAAAAAACACCACGTAAAAAAAAGCAATGTTTGTTGTGCGTTCTATATTTCCCCATTAACTTCCAGCAAACATCTGGCTGCAGACTGGCAACAAGGACCGATCATGGGGATACATTCTGTGTACAGCAGCGTCGTATATGATGAAGCTACATAAAGGGTAATACATTTTTGGATTGTTTTAGGACTGTTAGATACGCCAGTAAATAATTAATAATCAAGTGTGATCGCTGGGACTTAATCCCATTCACTTTGTGCCCAAATGGCATCTTATAAAAGTTATTTGCTGGAAATCCCCTATAGTATATAATTCTATGTCAGTAAAATAATCCCTTTGTATGCAATGATGCAGAATGTTCTTCAGAGTGTAAGTATAATTCATTCCGTCGTCTGCTTCTTATGTATGATTATTATATCATTAAAGAGGCTCTGTCACCACATTATAAGTGGCCTATCTCCTATATAAGGAGATTGGCGCTATAATGTAGGTGACAGAAATGCTTTTTATTTAGAAAAATAATCTATTTTTACCACTTTATGAGCGATTTTTAGCTTTATGCTAATTAGTTTCTTAATGCCCAACTGGGCGTGTTTTTACTTTAGACCAAGTGGGTGTTGTACAGAGGAGTGTATGACGTTGACCAATCAGTGACCAATCAGCATCATACACTTCTCTCCATTCATTTACACAGCACATAGCGATATAGCTATATCGCTATGTGCAGCCCCATAAACAAACTATGACGTTACTGCAGTGTCCTGATAATGAATATACATTACCTCCAGCCAGGACGTGATGTGTATTCAGAATCCTGACACTTCTGAATCTTTTCTGTGAGATTCCAGCAAGGCAAGCGTAATCTCGTTTTAAATGACAGGTTACATCGTAATCTCGCGAGATTACATTTGCCTTGCTGTAATCTCACAGAAAAGATTCAGACGTGTCAGGATTCTGAATACACATCACGTCCTGTATATTCATTGTCAGGACACTGTAGTAATGTTATAGTGTGTGTATGAGGCTGCAGATAACGATATAGCTATATCACTATGTGCTGTGTAAATGAATGGAGAGAAGTGTATGACGCTGATTGGTCACTGATTGGTCAGCGTCATACACTCCTCTGTACAACGCCCACTTGGTCATTAAGAAACTCATTAGCATAAAGCTAAAAATTGCTCATAAGGTGGTAAAAATAGATCGTTTTTCTAAATAAAAAGCACTGCTGTCACCTACATTATAGCGCAGATCTCCTTATGTAGGAGATAGGGCACTTATAATGTGGTGACAGAGCCTCTTTAAGACTGTTAACCAATGACATATAAGGTGAAACTGAACTGATATTTTCCGCGGTGTATTTAGCAAAGCATATAATAATGAAATCTGCTCTGGCAGTCATGTCATTGATAGATACACGGTTTACAGACACACACTCCATGTGCAGTGTTAAGTTGTGTGAAAACCTTTACAAACTTTCTTTTCCTGGTGCGCGCCCTCACAGCCGTCCAAGTCACTCGCTTCTGCTCTTCGCTTCCCACTAGATTTACCGTTTGGAGGTCCAGAATCAGGCGGAGATCCTGCTGGGACTGCAAGAGCATTGGTTATATTAGTTATGAACCATCTCAGAATAAAAACACCCATAGAAGACAGACAAAGGTACAGACGAGGAAGAAAAGCAAACACAGGGCTGAGATTTGTAGGTAGAGAATTGAAATCATGTAGAAAATGGACTGAGTGGTGCAGGTGAAACTGCTGTTCACTTGCAATAGAGCCTTGATGGGATTACAATTTTGCAGGTAAACAGCAGTTTTACCAATCAATTTGAAAGCCACACAGAACAGCATGTTGGCGCGGTTTTCGGCAGCTCCATGTGGCCTTAGGCCTTGTTCAGACAGCTTTTTCAAATCTATGAGTCTAAAGGCCCTTTTACGCAGGACGATTATCGTGCAGATGAGCATTCATATAACACTCGTTGCCGCTAATTGTCCTGTGTAAACAGGGCAGCGATCAGCCGATGAACAAGCAAACGCTCAATCATCTGCTGATAGTAGCGTTTTAAAAAAGTGAAATATTATCGTTGTCGGCAGCGCGTCACCCTGTGTAAACAGGGAGACGCGCTGCCGACATGATAATAATGTATGGGGACGAGCGATCAGAATAACGAATGCTCGTCTCCATACACAGCTCCTTGTGACATAGCTCTCTCTTTGATCGGCAGGTGTAATACGGCCTTAAATCAGCGGATCTGAATCTGCCAGAAAATTCCCATTGAAATCAAAGGGAAGCTGAAACACCAGTGGCGAAAAGCACCAAAAACAGTGTGCTTATTTTAATGTTCAAAAGTCAAAACCTTCTTTGGGATATTTTTTAAAAAACGTGCAGAAAAACGGCATCCAAAATTAGAGTGAAAAACGTGCTGATTTTGGAGGCAGATTCAGCATCTTATTTTTTTTTTTTACCTCAACTTAAAACCGTGCGAACATACCCTTACCCTTAGGCAGGAATTACACTTGCCGTTGTTTATGCAGTTTTTGGAGCCAAAGCCAGAAGTGGATCCAAAAGGAAGGGGAAGTATATTCATCTGATGGGGCCTGCAAAAATCCATGCACATGCTACAGAAATAACCGCACTCACATGTATGGAACAGATTAGGAGTCACAGGAATCAGTTCATTTCATCTGAGTTTGTTTCAGCATCAGACACATGGATTTCTGCAGCCTCATTCAGATCAATAGGGCAGTGGCAAAAATCTCTGCAACTAATCCGCTGCGTGTGAATATGGCCCAAGAGCTTATTCAGACGAACGTTGAATACGTCCATGTGACGGCCGTTCAAACAACGGCCGTCACACGAACGCATGTGTTTCAATGGGGCTGATCACACAGCCGTGGTTTCAACGGACCCTTCACAGGGTCCGTTGAAAAATAGAACATGTCCTATTTTCTTGCATTTTCACGGATCCTTCCATAGACAAGTCTATGGGGATCCGTGAAAACAGGACCCGCACGGGGGCAACGTGGAAGTGAAAAACGGCTGTTTTTCACGTCCGGGTTTCCCCACGTTTGTGTGAATAAGCCCTAAGTGAGATTTATCAATGCAATTGATGCCGTTTTCTGGTATAATTGCACTGACAAAAGGCATTTGGCACGAACGTCGTATTTATCATCATATTTACCCCGCCGATTTATGCAACAACTTTTTTTTCGCTTGAATCAAAAAATGTGGTCGTAGGAATTGCCTGGTGACATAAAATTGAAGGGTCTGTCCGTCAGCTGTTTTAAGGGGCAGGGCTCTTCGGCGAGCGCGGATACCAGTTCATTTCCTAGGCCCCCAGCACATTGCCGCAGCCATAATCCCGGTCCGTGATTACAGCTACGGGCGGACAGTCGTCTGCATTTGCAGGCCGTGCCCCCATTATAAAGTATGGAAGCACAGTCCGTAAAAAAAAAAATATATAAAAATAGGACATGTTCTAATTTTACGGAAGCTTTGTACGGCCAGGACACCTTCCCGTAAATATACAGAAAGATGTCCGTCGGCCATAGAAATGAATGTGTCCGTGTTTACGGATAGTCTATGGTCGTGTGCATGGGGCCTTTCCTGCTCTATACTGCGCTCCACCGGTAAGAACGTGATGGCGTTGTATAGCGCGGAGCGGTGTAGAAATGAAGGGAAAGCAGTGCCCACCACAATCAGCTGATCAGCGGGGTGCTGAAATGCTGACCCCCCACCCATCACCCGTTCGGGATAGGCATCAGTTTTATTTCTCTGGACACCCCCTTTAAGTCTTCCTACATGCATTTTATTGACGTTTTCCAGGCATGTTGGGGCATATGGTGCACAATAGACAAGTATTAGTAAATGTGCCCCTCACTATCCGCTGCATCATCCAGATTATCACTTTCTATTTCCACCGTTACATTATTTCATGGGTAATTTGGAACAGCAGATTATACAGCAACGACATAACTCAAGCATGAACTACAGGGTGTAGAAAACAAGGTCTGGTCCTGTGCTGGCTGCAGCATGTGTGGGGGCAGAGCCGTCTACAGGACACAGTATTGCGGCTGCTATGTGCTCACCAGGAACCCGCGGCGGTTCGGGAAGCTCATCATACAGCTCCATACCCGGGATTACCGGCCCACAAATTACTAACACCGATTATCTTCTCGCGAGATTATTATTGATCCCGGAAACCTCTCACTCAATTCCTGGCAATCAATAACGTAGGCGGAGCCCCGCGAATCATCAGGGAATTAACGCGCGTCTCTAGCCAATCAGAGTAGTGCCGCTGGAGATGACTACTTCCGCTTTGTACAAAAACTTTATTAACAACGCATATACAGAACAGCGCATTCTTCACTGTTTTGTTTTTGTTAGTAATATAAACAAACTATGGATCACCGTGGTGCTCATAATCTCCAGTCACGTTTCTGAAAATGTGACTGGTTTGCTCATAACCTCTTGTAGTTGTGTTTTTAATGGTTATGTGGAACTAGGTATTCCCGGTTTAAAATTTATAGCATTTGCAAAAGGAGGTGCGGTTCCTACTTCACCTTTTAGGGTATGTTCACACGGCCTAATATCGGCCGTTTTTCAACATTCCAGGCGCTGCTTCGGCTCTTTCCGTAACTCCTAAAAACTTTGATGAATTGTATGAAGAATGTGACGCTGGAGATTGGAAATACCCCTTGAACCTTTTCCCTCTGCAGCCTATATTTGTTTTTCCATTTTTGTTTTTTCCTCCCCACTTTCTAAAAGCCATAACTATTTTATTTTTCCATTAATATAGCATATTTGCCAACTGTCCCGGATTTGCTGGAACTGTCCCGAATTTAGGCCCCATGCACATAAATGTGCTTTTGCGGCCGCAATTCCCCCGAAAATCCACGGGACAATTACGGCCCCATTCATTCCTATGGGGCCATGCACACGACCGTGGTTTTCACGGTCCATGCATGTCCCGGGAGCCCGGACCGCAGAAAGAACCGGCAGGCTCATAGGACATAATGGACGCAGCCATGTGCACAGCCCGCGATTTGCGGGCGGCTCACAGGTGACACTCCGCCCCCGGCCGGCCCATAAAATCACATGCCGTGCACATGGCTACGGTAGTGTGCATGAGGCCTTAGAGAGACAATCTCGGCAAATTACTGTCCCGGGACTTGTCCCGCCAACCAGCCGTATGAGGGCTTTTTTTTGCGGGACAAGTTGTAGTTTTTCACAGCATTTATTGTACCATATAATATACAGGGAAACTGAAAATAAATTCTTAGTGGGGTGAAATGGGAAAAAACAACGATTCCGCCAATGTTTTTTAGGTTATGTTTTTATGGCGTCCATCGTGCCATAAAGATGACATGTTACGTTTTTTCTGTGGGTCAGTCCGATTATGGCAATTTTACATTTATATAGTTTTTTTTTATGTTTTACTGCTTTTAAAAAGAAAAAACTAATTGTTTAAAAAAATTTGTTTTGTGTCACCATAATGTGATAGTTTTTTTTCTTTTTCCTCCATTTGAACGGTATGAGGGCTAGTTTTTCACAACACCATTTAAAGTACCATATAATGTGCTGGGAAACTAAATAAAAATATTTGTGGGGAAAAAAACAGCGACTCCGTCATTGTTTTTTTTGGATTTCGTGAGAAATTTATAGTTTGTAGTTTTTATTTGTTCCATTTTGGGACTTTTTAATCACTTTTCATTCCATTTTTTGTGGGGGACGAGGTGAGCAAAAAACAGCAGTTCTGGCATTATTATAATTCTTTTTTATGGTGTTCACCGTGCAGGTTAATTAATAATATATTGTAAGGCCCTGTTCACACTGAGTTTTTTTGCAGGCAGAAAAATCAGTTCAGTTTTTTTTGTGGTTTTGCGCCAGACGCGTCTTTTGCCGCGTTTTTTAGGCTTTTTTTTTTAGCTATCACTTCAACAGAAAGATGGAATAACCGCAAGCAAAAAACACGTTTATTTCCGTCTCCCATTTATTTAAATGGGGTTTTTGAGGCGGAAAACGCCTCAAGATGTGGCATGTCGCTTTTTACTGCGAGTAGAAAAAACACGGTAAAAAAAACACCTCCACCTCCCATTGAAATCAATGGCAGTCAATTTTGGCAGTTTTTTGCCGCGGTTTCCGTGGCAAAAACCGCGGCAATAAAACTCTGTGTGAACAGGGCCTAATAGTTCAGACTTTTATGGATGAGGTAATACCAATCATGTGTTTTTATTTTTTTACATAGATTTTGGGAGAAAATGAGAAAGGGTTTTTCCTTTCACTTTTAATATTTTTATATATATATACTCTTTCACTGTTTTTTACTTTTTTTTTTATTCGTACCCCTGGTGGACTTGAACCATGCTGCAATACTTATATATTGTATTATATTGTTTCTTACAGGCTCCTATTAAGGTTCCCCGGCTGTTAGAGGGAGCTGCCTCCACTTTGAAATGGTTTAGATGCCACAGTCGCTAGTGGCCGTGGCATCTAAACGGGTTTAAACAAGCGGGAGCGTAGATATCTACGATCTGGCCAGTTGCAGTGAAGTGTCTGATTACAGGCTACATTGACGTGCAGATCAGAGGTCAACCTTCCTGGAATATCAAAAGGTGTTTTAAGACACTAATACTTGGGGACCAAGAAGGAGGGTGGGCAGTACTTCTGGATGTGAGGCCACATGCATTGTACCAGGGCAACATTTTCTCAGTGATGTCTGCTAACTGGAAAGAGGAGAAAGAGCAAAAAAAAATGATGCAGAGTGTGTTCCAAGAGGGGGATAAGAAAGGACATTATTTATCGGATATTAATTTACTTGAACCTGCTTTTTATTTACCTTGATGTACGCACAGCTTATATCACCAAAGTAGGCCACAAATTTTCGCATGACGGTCCTTCCCTATTGAGTCCTGCCATGTGTCTAGGCAGCAGATAACAGCCACATGTGGGGTATTGCCATACCAAAGAAAACCCACATAATTTATGAGGTATGTATTTCCAGTGGCACAAGCAAACATATTGGGTACTGAAATGGCATACCTGTAAAAAAACCTTCAACTGTCACTCAACACCATCTGCTGTTCATTAACTTTGGGGCAACACGTTGGGGTCAAACTGCTCACTACACCCCTAGATGAATGACTTAAGTGGTGTAGTTTACAAAATGGGTTAAATTCTTAGGAATTTCTAATATTTTGACACCTCTGAGCCTCTGTAATCATGGCATAATGCAGTAAATATCACCAAAGTAGGCCTTAAATGTCGCATGCCAGTCCCTTCCTTCTGAGTCCCGCAGAGTGTCAAGGCAGCAGATAACAGCCACATGTGGGGTTCTTCCATACCCAGCAGAATAAAAATTTATAGGGTATGTATCTGTGGCAGAAGCTAGGCACAACATAATGGGCACTGAAATGGCATATCTGTGAAAAAATTGCAATTTTCACTCTGCAAGGTGGAATATGATTCGTTGCTATGAGTAACTATTCCACTTGTCCTTTGCACCAGTTTTTATAAATCTCCCCTAGTGGGCGCATGGATCCCTGGCACTGGAAGAGTTGAATAGTTTCACTTACTGCCACAAAAAGGTTTAGCTGGTAATCTCTAATACAAAGGTAGCTATATGTGTCCAGTGAGTTTCCTGTTACATTTTCTTCCATGACGTGTAGAGGGTCTTGAAATTAAACGGATGTGAAGTAAAAGTGACCAGTTCCTTTATAACGGTCAAACCTCAACTGGAGGGTCTCTCTTGGCGGGATGAGACCTGGATATAAACACATTTTTTCTTTGCTGTTTTTAGCATGCTTTTGGGGGATGGTTACGAAGGAATAATTAGCTACAAGGTTTTTTCTAATGTGCAATTTAGTTAAATAATGCATTTTATGTAATACTGTTTTTATGTCATTTCATGTGTAGTTTGTAATGCCTTATTAAACATTTTTTTATTGTAGAAACCAGGAAATGTTCTCACTTCAGTCTTTTATCTAATTGGATAAAAGGGGAAATCAAAAGAACCTACAGTGTTAACAATATTATTGGATAATAAATAAATTTTTTATACCTACAGCCTAATTTTTATAAATTTGCTGAAACACCGGTGGAATCAAAATGCTCACTACAACCCTTGATGAATTACTTGATGAGTGTCGTTTCCCAAATGGGGTTAATTTTTTGGGGTTTTCACTGCACTGGGGCCGCAGAGGCTCAGCAAATTTGACATGGCGTCAGAAAACCATTCCTGCAAAATCTGCACTCCAAAAGAGGCATTCACGGGTGCAGCGATCTCCTTCGTCTTCCTCTGGGAGTGGATCCTCCTCCGCCACGGTTTCATCGTCACCACAGAGGACTTCTGGTCGGGTTCGTGCTCGGAGATCCCATAGCAGACATCCGGACAACCAACGAGCGAAGGGCGGGTCGTCCCAAGTTGTTGTATCGGGCAGTCACCCTGGTGATGGACAGTCTTTGGTTCCTGTGTCATTCATCGCTGAAGGGGTACCCTCAGGAGTCGCGGGGACGTCTGCACCTGGTAAGTTGTTATGCGTTACTGCATGGTCGGATAAAACTAATGTCTCAGGAATTACTTGATTTCGGTTTTAAAGCCCGTGATGGCCAGTTTTGACAAAAATTAAGGTGCTGTTACGCCTTCTGTTCCGCCAGGGTGGGCCAAGCCTTCGTCTGTGACGGAAAATAATTTATCATGTTTAACATTTAGAGATTCTTTGTTTTGCGGTGTTTCGCCTCTCGGCACTCACCTGTCTACTGAGGTCAAGGAGAAGATTTGGAGGAATGAGTTTGTGGATATCTGGTCCTTGATTTCAGTGGAGCAGGTGACTGTTGACAAGGAGCGTTTCTTTTTTAAAAGGGTTCTGACAAGAAGGTGAAAGTTGCCAAGACTTTTGGCAACTGGCTTCAGGGTATTGCTACCCTAGCGCATGTGGTTTGTCAGCGACAACCGGAAAAGGGTGCTGAGTTGATTGTATACTTTGCCACCATTTTCAGCGCTCACAGGCTGCACAGGGGGAGGGGGCGGCCTGGTGGCGCTACGATGAGGGATTCCATCGTCGTTTGGCTTTGTCACCTGAGATCAGTTGGGCATCAAAGGCAACCGATGTATGGTTGCAGTTGATCTTAGCACAGAGCGGTAAATCAGCTAGGCCCTTTCCTGCCGCGGCCGCAGGTCCGGGAACAACTTCTGGACATGCGGCTGTTTGGCCCACCGGAGCTTGTTGAGGGACATTGCAGGTTCTTTGCAACCTGTAAGTTCCGTCATGAGTGCTCCTGTAATGTCCGTGGTCGCTGACCACGAACTCCTTCTATCCAGTTGACGCCCTTCACTCCAGAGATGTCTGCACATGCGGCCGTCCTGTTCCGCAGTGACCACCAGGGTGTGCTCGCGAGCTCAGTCCAGACTTGAGAAGCGAAAGCGCACGCATGTGGGAAATTGAGCTGATTGCTCCCAGAGCACCCTGGGCTATAAGAAGGTCCCAGCCCCATACTCCCATGCCTGAGCGTTGTTTGCCGTATCCTAGTTTGTCTTGCAAATGGTCTCCTAGTGTTTTCCAGTTCCAGTGTTCCCTGTTCTTGTATCCCGTATCCCGTGCTATCCAGTGCCGTGTTGTGCTGTAGCCATGCTGTGCTGTATCTACGCCTGTCCTGCTGCTCCACGCCTGACATCTACCTGCTGCCTAGTCCCAGCTGAACCTGCCTTGCTACTGTCCGAGCTGCCACAGGTACCTTATACAAACTGTGAACTGTGACCTACACCCTGTTGGCCAGCTGCCATACTGCCAAGGCGGTACGGACCAGTGGGTCCACGAACCCAACGTGACAGCTCCATCTGTGGGGGCGCTCATGCGGCACTTTGCTGTTTCCGCAAGGGAAAGCAGCTTCAGAAGTTGGCGGCCTCTGGCGCGCCTGAGAACATCGGTGAGCATTTCCAAGATGGGGCCATGGCTAGACAGGTACCACAGGAAGCAGGAAGCCGGGGTCATCCGTGACGGTTTTAGTACCGGCTTTTTATCCCTTTTGAATGGTCTGCTATTGCAACGCATGCAGAAAATGTTACATCGGCTAGGGAAAATTTAGACATAGTCAGGGAAAAATTGACAAAAGAGGTTGCTTTGGGTAGGATGGCTGGCCACTTTGCGGAGCCACCCTACTCAAATTTGAGGCTATCCCCGCTTGGCCTAGTTCCCAAAAAGGAAGTGGGGAAGTTTAGGATGAATAACCATCTATCTTTCTCTAAAGGGAGCTCAGTTAATGATGGGATATCAAAGGATGATGCGACAGTTTATTATACGTCATTTGATGTGGCTGTGCAGTTAGTTCGTAGTTTAGGACTGGGGGCATTGCTAGCAATATCCGATATTGAATCGGCTTTCCGTTTATTGCCGGTTCACCCGGAGTGTGTTCATTTGTTAGGATGTGGTTTGGATGGTAGTTTTTATGTTGATATGTGTCTCCCAATGGGTTGTTCGATATCCTGCTATTATTTCTAGATTTTTGCTTCTTTTTTGGAGTGGACGGTGCGCTTTGAGACAGGAGTGCCGTCTGTTATTCATTATTTAGACGATTTCCTATTTGTCGGCCCGAAGGATTCGCGGGTATGCGCATTTTTGTTAAAAACATTTAAGAAGAGAGCCATATCACCAATAATACAGCAGAAACGTTGCCCCAGTGGAAGGTAGCCCAAAAACTACTAAGGGAACATCAGCTGGAACAAGCAGCTAATAAAAGATTGTTTTTACAACAAAAATACTATGAGGAGGGAGAAATGACGGGCAGATTGTTGGCAAATTTTGCTAGGCCTCCGCGGGAAGGGCGTTCATCCACCAATTGCAGGATAAAGAAGGGACACTGGTTGGAGAAACGGGGGATATACTGGGTGTGTTGAAATCATATTACACTGAGCTGTATCACACTAGGGTAGATTATCCGGAGTATCTTCTGACAGATTATCTAGCAGAAATGACGTGGGTTACTCTGGGGGAGGAGGAGAGGGAGTGGCTGGAGGAGTCAATTACTTTGGAGGAACTGCAGGAAGCGGTGAGTTCTATGGCAAATGAAAAGGCTCCAGGGATGGATGGTATACCTACCGAATTGTACAAAACATATGGGGGGGAGCTTCTGCCAGAGTTACTAGAGGTGTTCCAAGATAGTTTTACCAGGGGGCGTCTGCCGCAGACTATGTATGAAGCCGCAATAGTAGTTATTCCCAAAGACGGGAAAGACCGGACACAACTTGATTCTTACAGACCAATATCCCTGCTGCCCTCGGACGTTAACATTTTGGCAAAGGTCCTGGCTAACAGGTTGACAAGAGTGGTGACTAAAGTAGTGGGCCCGGATCAGTCGGGATTCATGCCATCAAGATCTACAGCGGTTAATCTACGAAGATTATTCTTGAATTTGCAGACAGATGCTGAAGATGCACGGTGTAGAGCAGTGCTGTCTTTAGACGCCGCTAAGGCGTTTGACAGTGTGGAGTGGGGGTACTTGTGGGCTGTTTTGGAGCGGTTCGGTTTTGGGAGGAATTTGATAACATGGGTTAAATTGCTGTATAAGGAACCGGTAGCTAGATTCAGAGCCAATGAAAGGATGTCGGACTCTTTTTGGGCTGGGGAGGGGGACGCGTCAGGGATGTCCACTTTCCCCGCTACTATTCGCTCTGGCGATCGAACCCCTGGCAAATGTAGTAAGGCAGCATCCGGGTATAGAAGGGCTTCGCTGTGGGGATTTGGAGGAGCGCATAGCACTATATGCAGATGATATTTTACTGTTCCTGGGAGAGATAGACCGATCACTGCCGGTGATAATGACTGTATTGGAACGGTTTGGTAGATTTTCGGGGCTGCAAATTAATTGGAACAAGTCGGCACTGTTGCCACTTACGCCATTAGATACGCCATTGGTGGTGGGGGGAATTGATGTACCTTGTGTCAAGGAGTTTAAATATCTGGGGATTACGGTCTCAGCGAGGGTGCAGGATTTTATCGCGCTGAATGTGAAACCATTATTGGACAAACTAAAAGATAAGACCAAAATATGGCTTGTGCTATCACTTTCAGCGCTAGGTCGAGCAAACCTAATTAAAATGATTCTGATGCCTCAGGTTCTTTATGTTGTGCATAATGCCCCAGTGTGGTTGCCTAAGTACTGGTTCAGGAGAATACATAATTTGTTTAGGGACTTAGTGTGGAAAAGGGGGATCCCCAGGATCAAATTGGAAAAATTACAATTACCAACGGACCAGGGAGGTTTAGCTATCCCAAATGCGTGGATATATTATCTAGCAGCCCAATTGCAACACTTTAAAGGTTGGAAGAATAGGGAAGAGTGGGACTCTAGTGGGAAATTGCTGTTTTATTTGAGTCAGCGAACAGATATACTGGAGGCCGTGGAGTCTCATAAATTGCGGAGCGAGGCGAGAGGGAAACCGACTTTGCTATTGATACATAGGGTCTGGTGGGAATGTAAGAAAATATTGGGCATTACAGGGTGCTCCAACTATATGCCTCTATGGGACAATCCATACCTATGGGAATTCAATATCTTAGACGGTTTTCAGGAATGGGAACAAGCAGGGGTCAGATACGTATACCAGTTATATGAGGGAGGAAATCTCAAACTGTTCTCAGAATTGCAGGAGGAGTTTGGACTCCCACATCGGATGTTCTACCAATACCTCCAATTACGTCATGCAGCACAGGCCCAGGGTAGGTCGGTGGACTTGAGCTGCTCCACTATGAGAGTGGAGGAACAGGTATTGGGGGCAAAGGACACAAAAGGGATTATCTCTGTGCTATATGGTACGTTACTTTCCAAATTCCTTGGAGATCCGCTGGCGGAGATCAGACGCAAATGGGAAGAGGATGTGGGGACTATAACAGATGACGAGTGGGAGGAGATACTTGAATTGTCCAAAATGCTCTCCATTAGTGTAGCGCACAGGAGGTCACAACTTTTTCTCTTACATAGGGTGTATAGGACGCCTAAGGTGTTATGGCAAAGGAGTGTCCCAGGTGTTCGTTTGATGGGGCAGACTTAAAGCATATGTTCTGGAGCTGTCCGATGCTAAATTAATATTGGAAGGAGGTTAGAGGCATGGTAACGGGAGTATATGGGAGGGATTTCCCGTTAGACCCTAAGATCTTTTTATTGGGTTGTATGGGGGAGGAGGGAGGAGATGGGGCTGAATTACTGTCTATTAAAAAGGTTTTATACCACGCAAGGAAAATGATAGCAAAATATTGGCTGCAAGCGGATCCCCCGGAGGTGTCTGAACTGGTAGGATATGTTAATCACACAGTATCGTTGGAACATCGGATATATTTGAAACGCGGGGCAATACACAAACATGATAAACAATGGGGAAAATGGATACACAACTATGGCACTGCAGGGCGGTAGGAGGCATCTTGAGGTGATTTGGCCAGGGGATATTACATATGTCTTTTTTGTTAGCTGGTTTTCTTTTTGCTATATCAATATGATGGGAGAGGTAGACTGGTTGGACGAGCCAGGGAAAGGAGGAGGTACTGCGGGGAGAGGGGGGGGGAAGTTCGGTTGGAGGGGAAGGGATGGTGAGTTACTTTAAATGTAACTGAATATTCTGTACAAAACCGAAAATTTATTTGTTTTTGTTTTTTTCTGGTTTACATGAGATGTATAACGTATGCTGTATTCTCAATAAAAACTTGTTTGATTTAAAAAAAAAAATTTTTAAGAAATTGATGGCGGCTTTTGGCGTTCCCGTGTCGGCAGAAAAGGCTGAAGGTCCAGTCACCAGGTTGTCTGTCCTGGGTATCGAGATTGATACAAGGAAAATGGTCTGCAGATTGCCGGAGGATAAGCTGGTAAAGCTGGTATCTCAAGTTGAGCTAGTTGCTAGAACTAAAAAAGTGACTTTGAAGCAATTGCAGTCGTTGATAGGATCATTAGTTTTTGCGTGTCGCATTATCCCCATGGGAAGAGTGTTTTTACGTCGCCTTTCGTTAGCCACAAGAGGTATCCAACGGCCTGGTCATTTCATCAGAGTTAGTAAAAGTATGCCCGAGGATCTCATAGTTTGGCAGTCCTTTTTGTATTCTTTTAACGGCAGGGCGGTCTGTCAGGATAAGGAAATTTCCAGTGTTGATTTTCAGTTGTTCACTGATGTAGCCGGGAGCATCGGTTTTGGAGCAATTCTGGGCAGGCGCTAGTGCCAGGCGTCTTGGCCGGACGCATGGTTGTCGTTGGGTATGACTAGAAATGTTACTCTTTAGGAATTCTTCCCTATAGTTGAAGCGTTGGAGTTGTGGGGTGATCTTATGGCAAACAAGAAGATTTGTTTTTGGTCTGACAACATGGCCGTTGTTCAGGCAATTAATAGTCTGTCTTCTTCCTCCTTACCTCTGTTGGCATTATTGCGACATTTGGTGTTACGATGTTTATGTTTGAATGTGTGGTTCCGTGCTCAGCATGTACCTGGGGTGGATAATAAGATAGCGGACGCTTTGTCTCGTTCGCAGATGTCAGTCTTCTGGGATCTACATCCGGAAGCTTGTCGCGAGGTGATATCTTCCCCCCCTTATTTGTGGGCCTTGGTCGAGGACAACTTATGAGTCTTCTGAAAGGTTTGTTGTTACCATCTACCTGGAAAGGCCACATGAGTGCTTGGTCTAAGTGGTTAGGTATAGCAGGTAGGGAATTTCCGAGTGGCACAGATAAGCATTTTAAAATAACCCTAGAATTCTTGATGCACTTACGCGAAGCGGGCAGCAGTGCCGCTGTCATTAACAAGAATTTAGCAGGGGTGGCTTTCATGTTGAAATTGTGGGGCGTTCAGGATGTGACAAAAGCGTTTGTTGTAAGACAGGTGCTTGAGGGGTGGAAAAGAGAATGTGTCAGACGTGACATGCGTCGACCAGTGTCGTTTGAGCTTATTGGTAAGATTTTGGGCGAGTTGTCGGCCGTTTGTGTGGACGAATTTGAGTCATGTTTATTTCACGCAGCCTTTTTATTAGCTTTCTTTGGTGCGTTACGTATTGGTGAATTGGTTTCTCCCCGTGCGTCCAAGGTCGGAGGCCTGTTTACGTCTGATGTGGTTTTATCGGGTGAATAGGTGAAGATATGTGTACGTAGGTCAAAGACTGATAAAGTGGGGAGAGGATCCTGGCTGTCTATTGGGCGTTTGGGAGGTAACCATTGTCCTGTGCAGGGAGTTCGGGATTTTGAGTTGCGCCGTCCTGCTGGGATGCAATTTTTGCTTCATGCCAATGGTCTCCCCCTAACTCGTTTCAGTTTATGGCTGTTTTTAAATCCTGCTTGAGACGGTTGGGCCTACCAGTTGGGGAATTTGGGACGCACTCGTTTTAGGAGAAAACGAGGTTAGGCGTTTGGGCAGGTGGAAATCTGATTGTTTTAAATCTTACGTTAGACCAGATTTAGTCTGCTGATTACATTCTAACCCCCCCCCTCTTTTTTGTTCTTGTTAGGTGTTTCCAGGCCTCAGATCTGGATAGTCGGGCATTGTTTATACAATGGGGCCAATTGTGATGTTCATTGGAAAGGAATCAGGGGACTACCGTGGGTTCAATTATTTATGGAAATAATTGCCATTGGTCGTGGGGTTACTTCCCCTGTAGTCCTTGTTATCCACGCAGGCAGAAACGATTTAGGTGAGATACGGCTGGCAGAATTGATGGCGTTGATAAAATCCGACTTAGAGCGGTTTCGTGGAGTATTCCAGCATTGCGTGGTAGTATGGTCGGAAGTTGTGGCACGTTCAACTTGGAGGAACGCCAGGAATGTAGCAGCTGTAAAGCGGTCTCGTAAACTGCTTAATGTCCGGATTTCTCGCTTTGTCCGGTCGCTAGGTGGTGTGCCCTCAGGCATCGGATTTTGGAGGGCGATAATGCGGACTTGTTGGCCCCTTACGGTGTGCATTTAAACAACATCGGGCAGACTTCCGGTTCCGGCGCGCACATGAGTAGACGCGAGTAAGGAGAGCTCCGTTAACACGACTCAAAAACCGGGGTCCCGATGCTTTGATATCTGACCTGAGGCTGCTGGTCGACAACCCTACGTACAGGCTTCTCTCCGGCGTATGGAGAGATACCTGGTGAAAACCGGGACCCCAGGATTAAAATCACAGGCCCTGCAGACTGACGAGATGCTGCCGCTGGGGAAAATGGCGCCTGAGCCGGCCAGGAACACGAGGAGTAAGAGCTCGCGCTCGGCATCACAACCTCCTCTGGTACAGCCAGAAGTGGAAGAAGGTGAGCCTGAGACTATGTTTCACAATATGGACATTTCATGTCGAGTCTTGGCCAGGGAAGTAGCGAAACTTATAGCTCCAGATATCACAGCTTCTCTGGAGGCGATTGTGTCGAAATTATTGCACCAAATTCAGTCGGATGTTTCAGCTCAGGCGGAACGAATTAACGATTTGGAACAACGGTTCAGTTTATTGGAGGATGAGCTAGCGGGAACACAGGAGGAGGTGAAGAAGGTGATAGCTTGCAATCTACAGCTGGTTGATAAAGTGGATGACCTGGAGAATCGCTCGAGGAGGAGCAATTTACGTATTATTGGGCTACCAGAGTCTATACCAGAAGGCCAGCTGCTAAAGTTGTGTGCGGTGGAGTTGCCTCAGGTGCTGGGATTGCCAGGCCCGCTGAGAGCGGAGAGAGCTCATAGAGTGGGACCGATGCGAAGTGTGACCCAAGATGGCGCCCCAGCACGGCCGCGACCAGTCGTGAAGTACCTGGACTATGTGGATAAAACGAATGTGTTACAGGCCTACCGAAGGTCATCGGCACAAGTGAGAGTGCGAGGCAACAGAATCTTAATGTTTGGAGATTACTCAGCTGAGGTTACACGTAAGCGGCGGGCTTTTAGCACGGTGTGCTCTCTACTAGTCCAGAAACGCATTCGGTTCTCTTTGATGTTTCCCGCCATTCTCAGGATCTTCGAGCCCGGTGGTGGGGTGGAATCGTTTTCTTCTCCAGGGGAGGCGGCTAAATTTGTGGAAAGCTTGTCCAAAGACAACAATGGTGATAGCCAGACACACAGGGACGGACTGCCTCGCAGGGGACGTTCCAGAAACAGGAGTATCAGGAGGGGCATCACCTCTTCTTCTCCGGATTGAAGGGAGATGCCCAGGCGGTGATGGAAGGAGACTCATGTTATTTTAAGTTTCACATTGTCTGAGACATAATTGTTATACCTATCGGTGCATCGGAGGTTGAGATTTACTGATGTTAATGGTAGGGGGGGGGGGCGCAGCTGAAGTGAGGCTTGAGGAAATTTTTGCAAGGAGTCGGGTGGGAGTGTAAGGTGCTGTTGATACTTTCCAGGTATACAGGGAGTTCATGGTATACCAAGGTGTTTTTAGTGGTGGAATGTACAGAGATTTCACGCTAAAATGTGCGAAAAAAGAGAAGTCTGAAACTAGTAACGATCTGTTGTTGGGGTTTCAATTCTGTTTTATGTGTAGGGAGGGGGAAGGAGGGGGGAAACGGTCTCGGTGGATGAGGTTTGCTTTGCCATTACTGTGAGATTCCTAAAGTAATAACATGGAATGTGAAGGGATTGTAGTCCCCACATAAACGCATGATGGTTCTTCGCCACCTGAAAAAGCTGAAAGCGGATATAGCTATTTTGCAGGAAACCCATCTATTGGAACGTGATTTCCAGAGAATGCGCAAATTATGGGTGGGCACAGTAATGGGTTCTCCAGCAGTTAATGGCAAGGCGGGCGTCTTACTCCTCATACACAAAAGAATTGAATGTTCTGTGATTACTTCTGAGCGGGATGAGGGGGGCAGATATTTGCATGTGATCTTAGAGGGCGCCATGGGGAGAGTGAGTTTGTACTGTATATATGCACCGAATGACAACAATCGGGTCTTTTTTTAATTTCTGGAAGGAAAACTTTTAGCGGATAAAGAACCTCAGATTCTGCTGGGAGGGGACCTTAACTCAGTCTTATGCACAACAGAGGACAGGCGAAGGGGAGATGGTAGGGCATTGGTTGAAAGAACACACGATAAAATCTTGGCCCCATTACTATCTTCCACGGGCATGGTAGATGTATGGAGAACACAATTTCCATTAGGTAGAGAATTCACTCATTTTTCTCATGCGCATACCACATGGTCGCGTATTGACTACTTTATGGGTTCTCCGGTGCTCCTCCCTAGGATCCTTAGTGCTCGAATAGAGGACTTGGTGATTTCAGACCATTCACCGGTTTCTCTGATCTTGGCAGATACATTTAAAAGGGGGTCGGATATATTATGGAAATTTCCGTAGTTTTTGGCAACTGATGAATCCTTTCAATCATGCTTGAAGGGGTGGTTATGGGAATATAGTCAGGAAAATCAAGCTCATAGAGAGGACAGCCACTTGTTTTGGGACACAGCCAAGACAGTGCTGAGGGGGAGGATCATTTCTTATGTGGCGTCGCTTAAACGAAAAACCAACAAGCATTATAACGAGTCTAGTAGAAATCTTCGCATGAAATACACAGCGTACTTGGCAAACTCTACACTAGCGCTTAGGGGGGACTGGCTCACGGCTAAGGCAGAGTTTGAAATGTGGATGGATAAAAAAGAAAGGTTCCAGAGAGAGCAAACAACTGCGCATTTTTTTAGATATGGGAACAAATCAGGCTCTCTGCTGGCCAAAATGGCGAAAGGACAATTTCGCCCGACTCACATAGGGGGGTTGAGAGATGGGAACGGGGAAGTACAGAAAGATCCAAAGATCGTCAATGATATACTGGGAGATTATTACACTGCGCTATATGCACAGGACACTTCGGAGAGGACTGAGGGGAGGGAGTTTCTGGACTCCTTAACGTTACCATCTCTTTCGGACTCTGATAGAGAAGCACTAAATGCATTGATCACGGAACAAGAGATCATATCGACCATTAAATCATTGACGAATAACAAAGCGCCAGGGCCAGATGTATTTTCTAGCGATTTTTACAAACTTATGAGGGAGGAAGTCATGCCCATTTTATTGCCGGTGTATAATCATATGCTGTTAAACAAGGAATTCTTGAAATCGGGCAATGTAGCTTATATCAAAGTATTGTACAAGGAAGGGAAAGACCCAGCTAACCCGGGGTCTTATCGCCCAATCTCTTTGATAAATCAGGATGTTAAAATATTGTCGAAGATACTGGCCGACAGGTTGGCCATGTTTCTCCCGACTTTGATTGGGCCACACCAGGTGGGTTTTGTTAAGGGGAGGTCGGCGGTCAAAAACATACGCACGGTTTTGGCGGTACAAGACGCAATGAGGACTTCTAATATGGAGGGACATGATTCGCCAGCACTTTTAACGCTAGATACCGAGAAGGCCTTCGATAATGTCCACTGGGATTGGCTGAGGTTAGTTCTAGATAGATTTGGGATACAAGGATTGTTTAGGAATTACCTGGAAGCGTTATATTCAGAACCTCTAGCTAGGGTGGGGGGGGGGTGCTGGAGAAGCTAAGATACTTTGGGTCATTCTCAGGCTATAAAGTCAATGCGCAAAAGAGTCAATTACTTTACTTGAAGGAAGCAGGGGCAAGACCACCCTTGCAGGGTACGGTGGAAATAGCCAGATCTTATATTACATACCTGGGGATTAAAATAGGCAAATTTCCCTCTTCCCTCTATAAGCTAAATTATTCACCCTTGTTTGAAATAATTCATAAGGATCTAAATCGATGGGCGTCACTGCCGTTGTCATTGTTTGGGAGAGCTGCTCTTTTAAAAATGATAAGCTTTGCTCGTCTGCTATATCCAATGCAAACCATACCCATATTGATCAAGCATCTAGATAACCAGAAATTACAGACAGCATTTCTACAATTCTTGTGGCAAAAGAAGAGACCTAGGATTGCATATAAAAAATTGGCACTGCCCAAAGTGGATGGAGGCATTCAGCTACCACTTATACGTTATTACAATTTAGCGGCCATCTGCAGGCATATAGGGGATTGGATACATAACACTAATTTGTACTCTAATGTTCAGCTGGTGCAGGATTTGGCGGGATCGGTTCCGCTGCAGGCTCTGTTACATCTGCCATATGCTCAACTGCCTAATAATGTTAAGTCAAGTCTGTTGCTGAAAGATACAATCGGTGCCTGGAAGGCGGTGCGGAAGCTTTTTGGTCTTCCGTATGGTCTTTCTAAATTCTGGCCGTTGTGGGATAACCCCATGTTCCCACAGGGGAGTCAGAATAAATTGTTTTCGCAGTGGAGAGATGAAGGGATCAATGTCCTGGGCCAACTCATGAATGTTGAGGAGGGAAGATGGCTTACGTGGCAGGAGGTCTCTAGCAGATATAATTTGAGGGGAAATCAGTATCTGCAATATGCTCAAGTAACAGAGCTATGTAAAACCAAAGTCTGCAGTATTGATGTAGTGGAGATGCGGGGAGCATTTGATGGGATGGTGCCGCAGGGTGGTACGGGAAGAAGTCTTGCAAGTTTATATGGTAAACTTCGGAATGCTCATCTTGATTCCTTTAGTACCTCCTGGTTTAGAACGTGGGAGGTGGAGCTGGACGATCCAGAAATCTCCAGCAAAATTCGAAATGGATGGGAGAGGGTGAGGAAGGTCATGGTAAATGAACAGTGGCGTGAGATGCACTTCCGGCTTATGCACAGAGCGACATACGCCTTTAATTTATCCTATAGGGACGCTCCAGCACACTATCTGCGTAGTTGTCCTAAATGCGACTTACACAAAGCTAATTTACTTCACGGGATGTGGTTGTGCCCACAAATTCGGACGTTTTGGGATCTGGCTTTACAATTTATTAAAGACACCTGGAGGGAAGAGGTGCACGCAAACCCACAGGCAGTTTTGTTTCACTATATCCCCTTGGATCCAGGTGGGGAGGGACCACCTATAGTGGCCCGGAAAGGAATACATATGGCATTATTGGCTATCAAGAAGTGCATCTTGCGCCACTGGTTACAGGCATCGGTCCCGGAAATTGCGGAGGTCGTGACTACTCTCAAGACTTTATTGGGATATGATAAAACTGACCTAGAAAGACACAAAGAAAGGTCTACAGAACAATTTTTTAAAACTTGGCGTACATTCATTGAACAACATTATCCCACAGCAGAGATAGGGGTGTTCATGCGCACATTTCGACACACATCATGGTATAGTTCACAGAGTATCCAGGGCACGCTAGGCATGCTGATGGCTAGTTAAGAAAATGTTCACCGAGATGGAGGAGAGTTGGGGGGAGGGAAGGGAATTGTTGGCTTTGTTTTGCCTTATTAATTGCTTTGTAACTTAATGATGACAAGTAAAATGGTAAATAATTTTGAAGCTAGAACACATTGTTATTTGATGTACGTATTATTGTATGTGTGACACACACTGCATACTTGTAACTGTTCTGGCTTTGAATAAAAATATATTTGAAAAAAACAAAAAAAACAACATCGGGCTGGACATCTTCTTGTTGGACCTCCAGGATGGGGCCGATTCCGGTCTGTTGCTGCTGGGTGGGGGTGGTTGTTGAAATGAGGAGACTGTCTCATTTCTCCTCCGTGGCGGAGATATGGCTATGAAGGCGGGTTAAGACCCTTACGTGCCCGCCGCAGGCAGCCGTGGTTGGCATATCAGGTCAATTAAAAAATGAGAAATTTAAGTTGAAGCCTTCTGGCCAATGTTTTTGTTTTAAATAAAGCTGTGGCCATTCCACAATTTTACCACAAACAAGTGTCATGGAGTTATTTACTTATAAATAAGCGTAAGGGTAAAAGGGCAAGGTTTCGGTCTATCCCTACAGTCTTGATGGCGCTGAACCATATAGAGAGGGCGGCAGGGACTGTAGGGAGGTGATGCTATGGAGCACAGAAAGGGTTAAGAATGCCCAGGAGCAGGATCGGTGGTTTTGAAAAAGAGGATGGGCTAGAAAGGGTGTAAGGCTGAGTGCAAGTGCTGAGTCTCTATCTTACCTTCTGCTGCAGCGAGAGGTTAGCACACCCGCCCCTATGGTTAAGTGGTTTGTGATGTTATGGCTGTTTCAGAGAATGGTTTCTTCGGTTTTTCTTGCAGATGTCACGGCTAGCAGAGATATGGTTATGAAAGCGGGTTAAGACTCCTATGTGCCTGCCGCAGGCAGCGGTGGTTGGCATATCAGGTCAATTAAAAAATGAGAAATGAGAAATTTAAGTTGAAGCCTTCTGGCCAATGTTTTTGTTTTTAAATAAAGCTGTGGCCATTCCCCAATTTTACCACAAACAAGTGTCATGGAGTTATTTACTTATAAATAAGCGTATGGGTAAAAGGGCAATGTTTCGGTCTATCCCTACAGTCCTCTCTGGCTTATCTGGATGTATACAGGCAGGTTATGTCTCACTTTAGCACTAGGGTCTGGGAAAACTTTGTGACATCACATAACATTTCTAGTCAAACCTAACGAAAAACCATGCGTCCGGCCAAGACGCCTGGCACCAGCGCCTGCCCAGAATTGCTCCAAAACTGATGCACCCGGCTGCATCAGTGAACAACTCAAAATCAACACTGGAAATTTCCTTATCCTGACAGACCGCCCTGGCGTTAAAAGAATACAAAAAGGACTGCCAAACTATGAGATCCTCGCGCATACTTTTAGTAACTCTGATGAAATAACCAGGCCGTTGGATACCTCTCGTGGCTAACGAAAGGCGACGTAAAAACACTCTTCCCATGGGGATAATGCGACACGCAAAAACCAATGATCCTATCAACGACTGCAATTGCTTCAAAGTCACTTTTTTAGATCTAGCAACTTGCTCAACTTGAGATACCAGCTTTACCAGCTTATCCTCCGGCAATCTGAAGACCATTTCCCTTGTATCAATCTCGATACCCAGGACAGACAACCTGGTGACTGGACCTTCAGTCTTTTCTGCCGACACGGGAACATCAAAAGCCGCCATCAATTTCTTAAATGTTTTTAACAAAAATGAGCATACCCGCGAATCCTTCGGGCCGACAAATAGGAAATCGTCTAAATAATGAATAACAGACGTTTTGATGAAGATACAGGTTTGAGAAACTGTGGCCAAGAATAAAAAGAGTAATAAATAGGAAGAAATATGAATTACTAGTTTTGACACATATGCTAAGAACGTCAGGTCCCATCTGTGAGGAGACACATAATTCATGGCATTTCTTACAATTACCACACACTAAGAAGTACACCTCATGGGGGCGGTAAATAAATTAATATCATTGTATTTACTAGTCGGTATATCGCGGGGGTCTTCCTCACCTCCATATCGTCCACTGCTGTCTCCTTTCAGGCGGCAAACTGTACACGGGGAACGCAGTGGTTTATTTTACATAGGTTTTGCCCCGCCCCCGAGCTACTGTTATGCCAAAAGACTCAACACTCTAGTCTGCCCTAGCAACTGTACCCCAACCAGGGGCAAACGCAGGATATTTAAAGGGGGTTTTCTAACGTATACTTTTCAAACCAAGTTATTTTTGCCACGCTCCGGCTACCCTTTGGCTTTTACGCTACGAGTATTGGTCTGCACGTATCCACCAGCTGAGCCCTTTATATTACAAGCTTTAATTTAAAAAAAATGGCTAGGCGATATGCGCTGACCACTTCTAATAGCATAAAAAACCAGCGTAGATAGTGCCATACTAAGTGCTCATTGTAAATGGTGCGCTACACTGCCTCCAGTAGATAGTGCCACACACTGCTTTCTGTAGATAGTGCCACACACTG
Organism: Rhinoderma darwinii; assembly: GCF_050947455.1. NCBI lineage: Eukaryota > Metazoa > Chordata > Amphibia > Anura > Rhinodermatidae > Rhinoderma > Rhinoderma darwinii. Next base: position 92,555,819 of record NC_134690.1, read on the forward strand.
CTTCCTATAGATAATGTCACAGTTCCCCCTGTAGATAGTGCCACACACCCTCTGTACATAGTGACACACACAGCTCCCTATAGATGGTGCCTTGCACCCCCTGTAGACAATTTTTAACAACAGGTTCCCTGTTTTGCGGACAAAGACATACGCATGTATATAATTACATAGGCATACATATGTACCTACCTACCGACGCTTATTATATTAAACTCACCCATTACGTATAGACCTATATGCACACATTTAATATCCTAAGCATGCTCAGCCCATTTAGTTAGGCTGTGGACTGTGAGAAGGGAGGAGGACAGTGCGACGTGCGCAGTAAGCCGCGACAACTCTCCCGGCTAATGCACAGATACGGTGCCAGGAGCAAGCTCAGTACATATATACATCACCAGAACAAAACCAAGTACATAAATACAACACCAGAACAAAGCTCATACATATATACAGCACTAGAACAAAGCTCAGCACATATATACAACACCAGAACCAAACCAAGTACATGTATACAGTACCAGAACCAAGCTCATATATATATACAGCACCAGAACCAAGCTCAGTACATATATATAGCTCTAGAACCAAGCTCAGTGTCACATTGGGTTTGTGGACCCACTGGGCCGTACCGCCTTGGCGGTATGGCAGCTGGCCTACAGGGCGCAGGTTACAGTCTTTAGTTCGTATATTGTACCTGTGGCAGCTCGGACAGTAGCAAGGCAGGTTCGGCTGGGACTAGGCAGCAGGTAGACGTCAGGCGTGGTGAAGCAGGACAGGCGTGATATACAGCACAGCACGACTTCAGCTCAGCACGGCACTAGACCAGGATAGCACGGGATACAGGATACAGGAGCAGGGAACACTGGGAAACACTAGGAGACCATTTGCATAGACAAACTTAGGGTACGACAACAACGCTCAGGCGTGGGAGGAAGGGGCTGAACCCTTCTTATAGTCCAGTGTGCTATGGGCTAATTAATCATGAAAGTCCTACGGAACCTGGCCGAACTGAGCGGAAGTGAGCGCTGGCGTCTCCTGAGGAGGAGACTGGGGCCAGCGCTCGCAGATCCATGGCTGCGGCCATTAGGAGGTAAGTGAGCCTGACGGCCCGCTGCCATGGGCATGACGGTATCCCCCATCTTACGCCCCCTCTTCGTGCGACCAGAGCGAGAGAGAAACTTCTTCAGAAGGGTAGGAGGATTGAGGTTCTCCTCTGGCTCCTGGGACCTCTCTTCAGGACCAAACCCCCTCCAATCCACCAAATAAAAAGTCTTTCCTCTTACTTTCTTGGTGTCCAAGATCTCCTTAACTTCGAAGGTGTCTGAAAGGCCGCTGGAGGCAACCGCAGGGCTAGGAGTCTTGGTAAAGCATTTCAGAACCACCAGTTTCAGGAGGGAGACATGGAAGGAGTTGGGAATCTTGAGAATAGGAGGCGGCCAAAGCTTGTAGGGGACAGGGTTGATCTGCTGCAGGATCTCAAAGGGTCCGAGGAACCTGGGAGCAAACTTGTAAGATGGCACCCTCAGTCGGATATTCCTGGAGGACAGCCAGAACTTCATGCCAGGGAGAAACTGAGGCAGTTCGCTTCTCCTTGTGTCCGACTTTCGTTTCATGCGGTCGACCACCAGCAGGATGGAGGATCGAGTCTGCTGCCAGATCTGCAAAAAGTCCTTAAAAGAAGTGTCAGCAGCTGGTACCTCGGACGTATCAGGCACCAGGAGAGGAATTTGTGGGTGTTGGCCATAGACAATAAAGAACGGTGTCTTCCTTGTGGACTCGCTGGCATGATTATTGTAAGAAAATTCAGCCCACGGGAGCAACTGCACCCAGTCATCATGCTGCTTGGAGATGAAATGGTGTAGGTAGTTCTCCAAGATCTGATTGATCCTCTCGACCTGACCATTGGACTGAGGATGGTAAGCTGAAGAAAAGTCCAACTTTACACCTAGGAGTCCGCAGAGGCCTCTCCAGAACTTCAAGGTGAACTGAACCCCCCGATCAGACACAATATGCTGCGGCAAGCCGTGCAGGCGGAAGATGTGTTGGATGAAAGCTTGGCCAGTTGAGGAGCAGAAGGAAGAGCGGTCAGAGGAACGAAGTGGGCCATCTTCAAAAAATCGGTCCACCACCACCACCCAGACAGTACTGCATCCCGCAGAGAGAGGCAGGTCAGTGATGAAGTCCATAGCTATATGCTGCCAGGGAGCATCGGGCACATGCAATGGCTGGAGCAGGCCAGCAGGACTGGAGTGAGCGACCTTGTTAGCTGCACTCACTGAACAGGAAGATACAAAGTCCATAATGTCCTTGGGCAGCGTGGGCCACCAGAAATGACGGGCGATCAGGTCTTGGGTCTTACGGGTACCCGCGTGACCTGCCAGTCTAGAGGAGTGTCCTCAGCGGAGGATTCTCCCTCTATCAGCCAGGCGCACAAAAGTCTTCCCTGGAGGAATGTCCCCAACTTGCAGGGGGTTGACAGAGACAATGCAAGACGGATCAATAATGTTCTGTGGAATTTCCATAGTATCTTCTGTCTCGAAAGACCTGGACAAGGCACCTCACATTCTTGTCGGCCGGGCGATAAAGGAGCTCAAACTGGAACCTGGTAAAAAACAGCGACCACCTGGCCTGACGAGGATTCAGTCGTTGGGCCGTCTGGAGATAAGTGAGGTTCTTGTGGTCCGTAAAAATTAGGATAGGAAGAGCTGCGCCCTCTAGTAGATCTCTTCATTCCTTCAGAACCAATTTGATGGCCAGTAACTCCCGATCCCCAATCGAGTAGTTGCGTTCTGCGGAAGAGAAGAGCTTAGAGAAATATCCACATACCATTGACTTGCCCTTGGAACCTCTCTGGAACAGGACCGACAGAGGATGCGTCCACCTCCAACGAGAACTGTAGGGAAACATCTGGATGATGGAGGATAGAGGCTGCCGTGAAGGCATTCTTCAGGCTATTGAATGCGGACTCTGCCTCAGGTGTCCACACCTTGGCGTTCATGCCCTTCCTGGTGAGGTTAGAGATGGGAGAAGTCAGTGAGGAGAAGTTTGGGATAAACTGTCTGTAAAAATTTGCGAATCCCAGAAAGCGCTGTATAGCCCTCAAGCCTTGAGGGCGTGGCCATTCCAGGACGGACTTTAACTTTTCAGGATCCATCTCGAGGCCTCGATTCGACACAATGTAGCACAGAAAGGGTAGAGCATCTTTCTCAAACACGCACTTCTCCAACTTGGCGTACAGACGATTCTCCCTTAACCGCAGCAAAACTTGACGGACATGTCTCTGATGAGTCATAGGATCTGGAGAAAAAATCAAGATGTCATCAAGATAGGCCACAACACAAACATAGAGGAGGTCACGGAAGATGTCATTAATAAATTCCTGGAAGACTGCGGGAGCATTACACAGGCCGAAGGGCATTACTAGGTACTCATAGTGTCCAGCACGGGTGTTAAATGCAGTCTTCCATTCGTCACCCCGGCGAATCCGTATTAGGTTATCAACCCCACCCAGGTCTAGTTTAGAAAAAATCTTGGCACCACGTATACGATCAAACAGTTCTGAGATCAGTGGCAACAGATACTTATATTTCACCGTGATCTGGTTGAGACCCCGGTAGTCGATACAGGGACATAGAGAACCATCCTTTTTCTTGACGATGAAGAACCCGGCTCCTGCCGGAGAGGGAGATTTCCGTATGAAGCCCCTCTCCAAGTTCTCTTTAACATAGGCAGACCGGGACTGAGTCTCTGGTAAGGAGAAAGGATATACCCTACCACGGGGAAGGGATGCACCAGGAATCAGCTCAATAGGGCGGTCATACGCCCGGTGTGGGGGCAGCGTCTCCGCCTCCCTCTTGCTGAAGACATCCGAAAATGCAGAATAATGACCAGGCAATCCTGCCAATGATTGAGGCAGAGGAGGCTGAGCCAAACAAATCGGTTCCAGGCAACGGTTGTGACGCTCGGGGGGCCCCACTGGAGAACCTCTCCACAGTTCCAGTCCAGGACTGGGGCATGTAATCGGAGCCAAGGCAGGCCCAGCAGCACGGGGTTAACGGCCTTGGACAAGACAAAGAACGATAACAGCTCGGAGTGAAGAGCTCCCATTTGGAGTCCCAGCGGCTTGGTCACAGCAAAAACTAGATCTGGCAGAGGTAGTCCATTCACAGATGCAACCGTCAACGGCCTCTCCAGAGGGGTAGTGGGTAATTGAAGAAGATCCACCAGCTCTCTACAAATGAAATTAGCAGTGGATCCAGGTTCAGAGACCTGATGCGTTCTCTTGCCGGACACTATGGTCACTGGTATGGACAATTTAAACAGAAGTCCCTTTTTATCCAAGGTTGTCTTTCCTAGCAACCCTAGGCTTTGGGACTTTTGGGGACACAGATGCACAAGATGGCCTCCGAGGCCGCAATATAGACAGAGTCCTGAAGTGCATCTGCGTTGTTTCTCCTGGGTTGATAGCTTACACTGGTCCATCCTCACAGACTCCTTAGGAGGATCGGCACCTGTGGACAGCACCGGTTGCTGCAAGGGTGGGACCCGACTAGGAAGGCCTCCCTCCCAACGAGCCTCTTGGAGCCGTTCTCGGATCCTCATATCAATCTGGGCGGACAGAAGGATGAGGTCATCCAGGGTAGACGGTAGATCTCGAGCGGCAAGTTCGTCCTTAATTTTAGGAGACAGACCCTGCCAGAATGTAGCCACCAGGGCCTCATTGTTCTACAACAGTTCTCCCGCCAGGGTGCGGAAGTAGATGGCGTACTCGCCCACGGAGGTGTCTTCTTGGCCTAGGTTTAGCAAGGAAGCCGCTGCTGATGAGACTCGTCCAGGCTCCTCAAACACCATGCGCATAGTCCGGAGGAAGCCCTGGAAGTTACGGGTCTCTAGTCCTTGTCTTTCCCAGATAGGATTCGCCCATGCAAGAGCCTTGACAGTGAGGAGAGAGATGATGAAAGCGACCCTTACGCCATCAGACGAAAATGACCTTGCATACAGGCTGAAGTGGATCTGCCACTGGTTCAAAAATCCACGACAGGTACCTGCGTCTCCATCATAGCGGCCAGGAAGTGGCAAAGAAAAACAGGGATCACCACTGCCAGGAGGTGTAGTAGGAGGAACGGCAGCTTGTGCTTCCTGCCGACGTGCGAGAATGTTCAAGGCCTGGAGGAGTTGGTCCCTGTCGAGACCGGAGGTCCAGCATATCCGTCCGCATCTCTTGTGACATCATCTTGGTCTTGGATCGACCAGCAGGGTCCATGGCCTCAGCGTACTGTCACGTTGGGTTCGTGGACCCACTGGGCCGTACCGCCTTGGCTGTATGGCAGCTGGCCAACAGGGCACAGGTTACAGTCTATAGTTCATATATTGTACTTGTGGCAGCTCGGACAGTAGCAAGGCAGGCTCGGCTGGGACTAGGCAGCAGGTAGACGTCACATGGTGAAGCAGGACAGGCATGGTTTACAGCACAGCACGACTCAGCTCAGCACGGCACTAGACCAGGATAGCACGGGATAGAGGAAACAGGATACAGGAGCAGGGAACACTGGGAACTGGGAAACACTAGGAGACAATTTGCATAGACAAACTTAGGGTACGACAACAACGCTCAGGCATGGGAGGAAGGGGCTGAGCCCTTCTTATAGTCCAGGGTGCTATGGGCTAATTAATCATGAAAGTCCGGTGAGCGCACTGCCCCTTTAAGAGTGGGCACGAACGTGTGCGCGCACCATAGGGGACCCAACGAAGTGAGCGCTGGCGTCTCCTGAGGAGGAGACTGGGGCCAGCGCTCGTAGATCCATGGCTGCGGGCATCAGGAGGTGAGTGAGCTTGACGGCCCGCGGCCATGGGCATGACACTCAGTACATAAATACATCACCAGAACCAAGCTCAGTACATATATACAGCACCAGAACAAAGCTCAGTACATAAATACAGCAACAGAACAAAGCTCATACATATATACAACACCAGAACCAAGCTCAGTACATATATACAACACCAGAACGTAGCTCATACATATATATATAACACCAAAACCAAGCTCATACATATATACAACACCAGATCCAAGCTCAGTACATATATACTGCACCAGAACCAAGCTCAGTACATATATACTGCACCAGAAGCAAGCTCAGTACATAAATACAACACCAGAACCAAGCTTAGTACATATATACAACACCAGAACGTAGCTCATACATACATATATATATAACACCAAAACCAAGCTCATACATATATACAACACCAGAACCAAGCTCATATACATATATACAGCACCTGAACAAAGCTCAGTACATAAATACAACACCAGAACCAAGCTCAGTACATAAATACAGCACCAGAATCAAGCTCAGTACATATATACTCACCAGAACCAAGCTCAGTACATATGTACTGCACCAGAACAAAGCTCAGTACATATATACAACACCAGAACAAAGCTCAGTACATATATAGTGCACCAGAACCAAGCTCAGCATATAAATACAGCACCAGAACTAAGCTCAGTTTAATGTCCACAGCCGCGGCCCATCGTTCTAATTTACCCCTCGATGGCCACATCGATAGACGAGTGAGAGCTGGGCAGCATCTCCCTCCTCAGAGACGCCGGCACTCACGTCCGCATCACTGTGCTGGTTCCCATAGGATGCACGCACGCCCGGCCTTAAAGGGCCAGTACACGCACATGTATAAAATAGATAGCCCATGATCACCATGGACTATGAAAAGGGCTCTGCCCTTTCACTCATTGCCTGAGCGTTGTTATGTTTACCCATGTTAGTCTTCGCAAATGGTCCCTTAGTGTTATCCTGTTCCCGTTGTTCCTGTGCTCTGCTACCTGTATCCTGTGCTATATTTGTTCCTGTGCCTTAGAGTGTTGGAGTCGTGTTGTGCCACCTGTCACGCCTGCTGTTATACACCACGTCTGGTGTCATCTGCCTGCAAGTTCATCTGTGCCTAGCCTCCGCTACTGTCTGGACTATCAAAGGTACCCTTTTACTAGAACTGTTGTTTGGCCAGCTTCTACTCCGCTACGGCGGTGCGGCCTAGTGGGTCCACATACCCATGGATCGTGACAGTACGCTCAGACCATGGACCCCGCTGGTAACCCAAGACCACGTCACAAGCCATGCAGGCCGACCTGCGAGACCTTCGGTCACGACAGCACCAACTCCTCCTGGTGGTGAACGCCATTGCCCATCGACTGGATGCGCAAGCTGCTGTCATCACAGCACCTGTTCCTGTTGCCCCGGCTGTTCCTCCTGCTACACTTCCTGTCAGTACCGATGCCGACTCCCGATTCTCGCTGCCACTACCTCCTCGCTACCACGGAGACGTGAGTACCTGCAGGGGATTTCTGAACCAGTGCCAGATACACTTTCAGTCTACATGCCACAGCATTCCCTTCCGATGGCGCAAGGATCGCTTTCATCATCTCTCTCCTTACTGGCAAGGCCCTAGCATGGGCGAATCCTATCTGGGATCGTCAGGGACCAGAGACCCGTGACTTCCAGTATTTTCTACAGACTTTTCGCATTGTATTTGAGTAACCTGGACGAGTCTCGTCAGCAGCTACATCTCTGCTGACCCTTCGCCAGGGAAACATCTCCGTGGGCGAGTACGCCATTCAGTTCCGCACCCTGGCGGCAGAGCTGTCCTGGAACGAGGCCTTGGTGGCTACATTCTGGCAGGGATTGTCTTTCGTGATTAAAGACGAACTTGCTGCCCGTGATTCCTGACACCCAGATTGACATGAAAATCCGACAGCGATTCCAAGAGGTTTGTCGGGAGAGAAAATTCCCCAGCCTGGCTCTTACTTTCCAGCAATCACTGTTGCCCTCACCAGTTGTTCCACCAGAGGAGCCTATGCAGGTGGACCGGCTCAAATTGTCAGTCCAGGAGAAACAACGCAGACGCAGTTTGGGACTTTGTCTGTATTGCGGCCTCGGAGGCCATGTTGTGCGTTTGTGTCCCCAGAAGCCCCAAAATTCCAATGCCTAGTATTGTTTGGAGGGAAAACTATAGGCGCAACAGCACTGAACAAAAAATTCTCTTCTAAACTGTCCATCCTGTGACCATAGTGTCCGGCAAAAAGACGCACCGGGTCTCTGCCTATCTGGGCTCAGGGTCCGCGGCAAATTTCATCCAAAAAGACCTAGTGGATCATCTCCAGTTGCCCACAGTCCCTCTGGACTTGTCTTTGGCTGTTGCCTCGGTGAATGGACTGCCTCTGCCCAACCTGATCGTATCTGAACCAAGCTGCTGAAGCTCCAGGTTGAAGCTCTCCTTACTGAACTGATTTTGTTTCTTGTTTTGCCTAAAGCCATCAATCCTGTTCTACAGGGCCTGCCTTGGCTCTGGTTGCATGCACCAGTCCTGGACTGGAATTCCGGACAGGTTCTCCAATGGGGCTCCAAATGTCTCGGCCACTATCTGTTGCAGATCCATCCTGTCCAGCCTCCTCTGCCTCAATCTTTGGCAGGATTGCCTCCTCATTTCTCTCAGTTTGCAGATGTCGTCAGCAAGGAGGCTGAGACGCTTACCCCACACCGGGCATATGACTGTCCCATTGAACTGGTTCCAAATGCGTCCCCTCCCCTTGAACGGGAATGCCCTCTCTCCCTGCCAGAGACTCAGTCCATGTCGGCCTATATCAAAATCCTCCTCCCCGGCCAGGGCCGGGTTCTTCTTTATCAAGAAAAAAGACGAATCTCTTTGACCTTCCATTGCCTACCGTGGTCTCAATCAAATCATGGTCAAGAACAAATATCCGTTGCCACTAATTTCCAAATTATGTAAACGCATATGAGGAGCCAAGATTTTTTCTAATCTAGACTTGCGTGGGGCTTACAATTTGATCCGAATCTGCCAGGGTGACGAATGGAAGATGGCATTCAACACTCGAGACGGGCACTATGAATACCTAGTAATGCCCTTCGGTCTGTGTAACACTCCCGCAGTATTCCAAGAATTTGTTAATGATATCTTCCAAGATCTCCTCTATGTCTTTGTTGTGGTTGTCACTTTTGGTAAGTGGACCCACTGGACCGTACCGCCTTAACGGTATGGCAGCTGGCCAACAGGACACAGGTCAAAGTCTATAGTTCGTATAGGTGTACCTGAGGTAGATTCGGACACTAGCAAGGCAGGATTGGAAGGGACTTTGGCAGCAGGCGGACACCAGGCATGGTGTAACAGGACAGGCATGGTATATGGCACAGCACAACTCCAACTCGATATGGCACTTGACCAGGATAGCACGGGATACAGGTAGCAGGAACGGAAAACACTGGCAACGGTAAGACATTAGGAGACCATTTGCAGAGACAAACTAAGGTAACGACAACAAAGTTCCTTCATGTCAGCCTCAACCCTCCATCATCCTGACGTGTCTCGACAGTTTTCGTTGGAGGTGGACGCCTCCTCTGTTGGTGCAGGTGCACTTCTGTTCCAGAGAGGTTCCAAAGGGAGGGCAGTGGTATGTGGCTATTACTCTAGACTTTTTTCTCCCTCAGAGCGCAATTACTCTATTGGAGATCGGGAGATAATTGCCATAAAAATTGGCTCTGGAGGAGTGGAGACATCTACTAGAGGGCGTAGCTCACACCATCGTTATATATACCGACCACAAGAACCTCACCTATCTCCAGTCGGCCCAACGGCTGAACCCCCGTCAAGCCAGGTGTTTGCTGTTCTTCACCCGGTTCCAATTTGTGGTCCACTACCGTCCCGCTGACAAAAATGAAAGGGCTGATGCCCTGTCCAGGTCGTTTGAAACAGAGGACATCGTGGAGTCCCCGCAAAGTATCGTTGACCTGTCCTGAATTATTTCTGCTAACCCTCTGCAAGTTAGAAACATCCCTCCGGGGAGGACTTTTTGCGGTTAGCAGACAGGAGGAGAATCATTCACTGGGGGCACAGCTCCAAACTGGCTGGGCACGCGGGTGCTCGTAAAACCCGAGATCTGATTGACCATCATTTCTGGTGGCCCACGCTGCCCAAAGATATTGTGGACTTGCAGTGTGTGTGCTTCCAACAAAGTTGCTCACTCCAAGCCTGCCGGTCTGCTCCAACCTCTGCCTGTGCCCAATGCTCCCTGGCAGCATATAGCAATGGACTTTGTCACAGACCTCCCTTCCTCTGCAGGAAGCAATACGGTCTTGGTGGTGGTGGACCGGTTTTCGAAGATGGCTCATTTTATACCGCTGACCGGCCTACCTTCTGCTCCTCGACTGGCTAACCTCTTCATCCAGCACATCTTCCATTTGCATGGCTTGCCTCTTCATATCGTGTCTGATTGGGGGATTCAGTTCACCTCGAAATTCTGGACAGCCCTCTGTAAACTACTAGACATGCAGTTGGACTTTTCTTCAGCCTATCATCCAGAGTCCAATGACCAAGTCGAGAGGATTAACCAAATCATGGAGAATTATCTTTGCCACTTCATCTCCATGCAGCATGATGACTGGGTACAGCTTCTTCCACGGGCCGAGTTCTCCTACAACAACCACATAAGTGAGTCCACCACTTCCACACCATTCTACATTGTGCACGGCAACATCGACGAATCCCTCTTCCTGTTCCAGCTACATGAGAAAAAATAGAACCAAGATCCAGCGCTGAGCGTAAGTAAAAAGGAACTCCTGTTCCAATTTTATTGATATAACAAGTTTAAAAAGAACTTAATGAGATAGTTCAGTAACAAACCAGAGTACAGAGATGAGTGAAGGGTGAAGGATCAAGAATTTCCTTGGTTAATTGTGCCTACGCGTTTCTGACACGTCTCGTTCCCTTTTTCATGGCATGCATGAAACCTCTGTATCCACTCCTGGCTTTTATTTCCGGTTTGTGTCTTCAGGAGGAAGATTAATCATCAGCTGTGTCCCTGGGGGTCAAAGCATCAACCCGTCCGGTATGTATACTTTCAATTATTTAGGAGTTTATTGTATGTAACAGAGAAGGTTAAATTATATATAGTTTGGTTACAATAAAAAATCTAACAATAGTCTTTTTAAGAACTAAATTTGTTCATATGTTTTGATTAAGTCGTTTCATCACACTTTGTAGCGTGCATATGTAGAGGGATTGTTATCATTGGAGCATGATCTCAGCTGGACAGGAAGATAATGGTAATTTAAGACGTAATTAACCTGAGAGAGAATTTTAACTCCCTGTACTTCTAGGTTAAAGAAGACTGTTTATATTATTGATTTGAGAGTAGATAATTCAGGAATATACACCGTAAAAAGCTCAGGATGTAGAGTCAGAGTACATGCAAGTTGGGCTAGAAAAATTAACACTTAGGAGAAGAACACATATTTAAAAATAAACAATAGATGTAAAAACACAAAGTTTGTTGTGGAGAACAATAATTAGTAAAGCCATCATCACATAAAGAGCAATATTAATAATATTGCATGTAGAAGTATGGTATAGAGTGGCGTATTAACAACTTATTATTTTCTGTAGCATAAATGATATAGTATAATGCACAGTATATACATGCAGGAGCACAGCCCGACAATCTTTTAATTATTTTCATACTTTTTATACGATGCGGGGTGAGAAATACGGTACTAGGTTAGACTTAAATGGGGACTGTTAGACTAAGTAAACTTAGGTAGCTGAAATATGCCAGCATTAATTAAGAAATACAATAAGTACTTAAATTCACTTGACAAATTAATATAACCTTATTTCTTGAAAAGTGGGGAACTTGAGATGTTATTAGAGTTATACCTCACATAGGATTTTACTATACGTTGAGAGGCAATATAATTTATGGATTTATAATTGGAAACAGACGTGTTAGTCGTTATAAATAATAAATAATAAATATATTGGAAATTTCTATAACATATGATTCGTAGTTTATAAAATTTAGTCTATAGGTTTAAATGATTGTAGATTTTAGATCTATTTCAAGAGTCTAGAAAATAAAATGAAGTAAATCTGAATATTTCAATAATGGAACATAAGTACCCTTCTTAGGTTAAGTCCCATTGTAAATCTGGTTTTTAGACTAAAAATCCAGAATGCTTCTCTGTCTAATAGTAATTGTTTTTTATTTCCACCCCGTATAGAACATGTCACTCTTTCGATTGCATATATTCTGAATGTTTTAGTAGACCGGTTATGATTTGTGATGAAGTGTCTGGCAGCATTCGAGATACCAGGAATGTTGGGATTCCTGATTCTAATTTTGAGTTTCCTAGTTGTACAGCCCACATATTTAAGGTTGCACTCTGTGCACTCAATAATATATGTGACATAATCGCTGGTGAAATTTATATAGGACTTTATTGGGAAACTATTGGCTCCTTCTGAGTCCTGAAAATTCTTGGTGGGATGAGCGAAAAAGCATGTCTTGCACGGGTGTGAACCACATTTGAAAATACCCTTGTGTTGTAGCAAACTTGGTTTGGTTCTGTGCGATAAAAAAAAGGAGGGAGATAATGTGTTTCCTAAAGTAGGTGCCCTCCGTGAGACTATGCGGTACCCATCTTTCAAGATTTTGTTTACTTTATCGTCTTCATAGAGGATGGGTAAGTATCTGTGTATGATGTTTTTGATCTCTGCAAATTGGTTGCTGTATTCTAATACTAAGGTTGGTTTATCAGAGTTGCCACTTTCATGTAATTTACCGGGAGTCTCAGGACTCTTGTTGGTAATATTATTCCTATTTCTGTTTTTATAAAGTAATTGTTTCCTTGGTTTAGTGTCTACTATTGCCATAGCTCTATCTAAGGTCCACTGGTGGTTTCCCCTGCTGCGTAATCTTTTACATATCTCTGTTTGTTCTTTTTGGAAATTGTGTATTTGGCTGCAGTTCCTTTTTGCCCTAACCATTTCCCCCACATGTATGGAGGAGATGGTATGTTTTGGGTGACTACTTTTCACATGTAAGATAGTATTTCCTGAAGTTTTTTTGCGATATGTTTTGGTTTGGACTATATTTCCTGCTATAGCTAGTAATTCAAGATCAAGAAAACAAATAGTTTGGGCTTCAATTTGGTGGATAAATTTGAGATTACAACTATTGTTGTTTAGATACTTGATGAAGTCCGGTATAACCGACACATCGCCTTTCCAGATCATGAGGAGGTCATCAATGTACCTCCCGTACCATTGTAAATGACCACCAAATGGGTTGTCAATTGTAAAAATCGTTAATTCTTCCCACCAACTCATGACAAGGTTGGCTAGAGAGGGTGAGAACTTTGCCCCCATTGACACTCCCTTGAGTTGTAAATAAAATGTTCCATCGAACTGGAAGTAATTATGTGTCATTAGGAACTCTAACACCTCTATTCAAAAGGACTGTAATTGTGATGTATATGCACTGTATTTCTGTAGATGAAAAGTAAGGGCTCTAGATGCAATAGTGTGGGGAATGCAGGTATAGAGCGATACAACATCGCAGCTTAACCATGTGCGTTCCTGTTCCCAAACTCTATCATTGCAGGCACGTAGGACATCAGTTGTGTCCCTTAGATAACCTGGAACCCTGGAAACTAGTGGCTGAAGGAGTGAGTCAAGCCACTCTGACAGTCTCTATGTAAGGCTGGATTCACACGAGCACATTACGTCCGTAATGGACGGAACGTATTTTGGCCGCTAATCCCGGGCCGAACAGACTGCAGGGAGCCGGGCTCCTAGCATCATAGTTATGTACGATGCTAGGAGTCCCTGCCTCTCTGTGGAACTACTGTCCCGTACTGAAAACATGATTACAGTGCGGGGCAGTTGTCCTGCAGCGAGGCAGGGACTCCTAGCATCGTACATAACTATGATGCTAGGAGCCCGGCTCCCTGCAGTGTGTTCGGCCCGGGATTAGCGGCTGAAATACGTTCCGTCCATTACGGACGTAATGTGCTCGTGTGAATCCAGCCTTAGGGAACCAATCCCTGATACGATGGGACGCATAGGGGGGATGTACCGATTTATGAATCTTCGGGTTGGCATTCATGATTGGACTAATTGGGAATTTGACAAGCAAATAATCATATTGTTTTTTGGTAATTATTCCTTCATTGAAGCCCTCATCCAATAATTTTGTGTAGCTTATTTGGAAAGTTTTAAGGTGGTTCCCCTCAAGTTTCCTATAAGTATTTGCATCTGACAGCATCTCTTGGATTTGTGCCTTATACATATTTGTATCCATTATAGTGATACTACCCCCTTTATCAGCCATCTTGATGGTGATCTCTGGGTTATCTTTTAGGGATTTGACTGCATTAAGGTGAGCTGGGGACATATTTATTTTATTCGTATTGTTAATGCTAACGTCATATAATCTCTGTAGATCCTTTTCTATGGCAAACTTGAGTTTGTCCATAGAGTCTGTTCTTGATTGTAGAGGGTAAAATCTCGGATTGGACGTGGCAAAATCTGTTGCCACGTTGAGCAGTGGTTTTAGTTCCTCCATATGAGGAACTTCATATTTTGGTTCCCCCATAACAAGATCTTCAAGGCACAGAAGTGTGATTTGTTCCTGGAATGTTGACAGCTCCAGGGTTTCAGGTTTTTCTGTAGTTGCATTCTCTTGTGCATGGACCCTGGGTTGAAGATTCAAGTTAGGTGTTTCAGAAGGTGCTAGAAAATGTCTTTTGGCCGTCAGGTTACGGATGAATTTATTTACGTCCAACAGTGTGTTAAAAATATCAAAATTCCGGTTAGGCACATAGTTTAAGCCCAAAGACAGGACCTCTCTTCGAATCTGGGTTAAGATGGTGGACGACAGGTTAACTATGTCTGTGTTAAACATTAGTTCCTTTGATTCCGTAAACGGCGGGGTTCTATGTCCAGTTTGGTGTTTTCTCCCCCCTCTCTCTCCCCGTTTTTTGACCCATTACGGGTGTTACAGGAGGGTTGTTTGGATAGTGGTTGGGATCTTCCATAATCAGACTCTGATCCACTGTTGCCTCCATCTGTGGAATCATATTCCGTGGAGCTAAAGCTTACTCTATTATATTTTGCTCCATATTTTTTATTATTATAAATTTTCTTGTTGGTCTTCAGAATAGGTCTGATTTTATGAGGGGTCTGATCTTTCTTATTCCAATTGTAGACCTCATTCTTTGCATAATCTGTAAGGTCACGTTGGAATTTGGACCTTTTTACATCTGTAATTGACTTTTCCACTTCTTTCACATATTTGAATGTTCTGCTTTCTAAGTTGTTGTATTCCGGGACATTTGCGGATTTACTTAATATTTCTTTCAATATGATAATATCTTGTTGGAGTTCTTTTAATTTGTTTTCTTCTTGTTTGATGATTAAGCCCATCAGGTTTAATGAACAGTCTGTCAGAATGGTGTTCCATTCTTTGGAGAACTCATCTGAGTAATTGAAGGTTGCCACCTTTTTAATCTGCTAAAAAGCTTATGTATCTGGGTAGATATATAATGCTGGTTAAAAACGTATTAAATGAAGATTTAGAGGTAGTGATTTTTTATACCTAGTAAGTGTGAAGATATATGTTAGTTATCTGATACATATATTTATCAATTTAACATATGTTTTTTTCGTTATGATATGTTCGAATAGCTATAACATGCTCTCGTGGAAATTGTATTTTTTATTGTGATAGTCATGAAAGTATCTGTATAACATGGATGATGTATCATGTCAGATTTTTTCATTGATTGAAAACCGACTATTGTGTGGTCAATAGTAGTGCATGATCTCTCTTTTTAGATTGAGACCTTCTGGTACTCTTGTTTTGAGACGAAAAATCCAATATGCTTCTCTTAGGAGCATTTTTTCTTTCATGTTTCCTCCTCTTTTGGATTTACGGATTTTTTCAATTGCGTAGCATCGGAATGAATTTATTGTTCTTTTATGAAAAAATATGAAGTGTCTTGCCGCATTTGAGATGTTTTGGATGTTAGAATTTCTTATATAGCTTAGGTGTTCAAGTATGCGGATTTTTAATCTGCTGCTTGTACAGCCTATGTATTTTAAATTACATTCTGTACATTCAATTATATATACTACTAGTTCTGAATTGCAATTGATATAACTTTGTATGGAAAAAGTCTCAGAATTGTTGGAGTTTGAGAAGGTTTTTGTAACATGAGTGTATGAGCATATTTTGCATGGATGTTGTCCACATTTGTATGATCCTTTGTTTTCCAACCATGTAGTTGTAGATTCTGTAGGTTGGAAAGCAGATGGCGATAGAACACTTCCTATTGATGGAGCTTTTCGGCCTACTATCCTGCAACCGTCTTTCAAAATTGATCTTAAGTTGTCATCTTCCATTAATATAGGTAGGTAATTGTTGACAATTTGTTTAATTTGTTGAAATTGGTTGCTTTGTTGTAGCACTAAAGTAGGCTTGTTTGGTTCCATTTTGACGTGCTTTTTAGTTTGATTTAGTAGGTGGCTTCTATCGATTTTAAACCTATCATTGCAAGATATACCACATACGCTAATGAATACCTTCTTTTAACCAAGAACTAATAAAACTTGGAAAAAGTTTCCTTTTACTTCTGTCAGCGCTGGATCCAACCATTCTTTCCTACAAAACAGCAAGTTTTTTCCGTGTGCGACCACGAGGATCCGAGCGCCAGGATTACCATCCATAAAACACGCAACTTCCACAAGGTGAGCTGGAGAAATCCTCCCTATTTTTACTTCCATCGAAAGAGTGACATGTTCTATACGGGGTGGAAATAAAAAACAATTACTATTAGACAGAGAAGCATTCTGAATTTTTAGTCTAAAAACCAGATTTCCAATGGGACTTAACCTAAGAAGGGAACTTATGTTCCATTATTGAAATATTCAGATTTACTTCATTTTATTTTCTAGACTCTTGAACTAGATCTAAAATCTACAATCATTTAAACCTATAGACTAAATTTTATAAACTACGAATCATATGTTCTTGAAATTTCCAATATATTTATTATTTATTATTTATAACGACTAACACGTCTGTTTCCAATTATAAATCCATAAATTATATTGCCTCTCAACGTATAGTAAAATCCTATGTGAGGTATAACTCTAATAACATCTCAAGTTCCCCACTTTTCAAGAAATAAGGTTATATTAATTTGTCAAGTGAATTTAAGTACATATTGTATTTCTTAAGTATTGCTGGCATATTTCAGCTACCTAAGGTTACTTAGTCTAACAGTCCCCATTTAAGTCTAACCTAGTACCGTATTTCTCACCCCGCATCGTATAAAAAGTATGAAAATAATTAAAAGATTGTCGGGCTGTGCTCCTGCATGTATATACTGTGCATTATACTATATCATTTATGCTACAGAAAATAATAAGTTGTTAATACGCCACTCTATACCATACTTCTACATGCAATATTATTAATATTGCTCTTTATGTAGTAATTGAGATATTAATTGTTCATGAACATTTTATTCCAGAATGTTTGCTGATGGAGTTTACTAATTATTGTTCTCCGCAACAAACTTTGTGTTTTTATATCTATTGTTTGTTTTTAAATATGTGTTCTTCTTCTCCTAAGTGTTAATTTTTCTAGCCCAACTTGCATGTACTCTGACTCCACATCCTGAGTTTTTTACGGGTGTATATTCCTGAATTATCTACTCTCAAATCAATAATATAAACAGTCTTCTTTAACCTAGAAGTACAGGGAGTTAAAATTCTCTCTCAGGTTAATTACGTCTTAACCCCTTAGTGACCACCAATACGCCTTTTCACGTTGGTCACTAAGGGGCCTTAGGCTAGGCCGACACCTTTTCACATTGGCCCAGTCTCCCGTGCAGGCTGGAGCCGGGGCTCTGCTGTCTGATGACAGCTCGGCTCCTGCTCCAATACCCGCGATCGAAGTTTACTTCGATCGCGGCCGTTTAACCTGTTAAATGCCGTCGTCAATAGCGACCGCGGCATTTAACTTGTTTACAGAGGGAGTGAGCTCCCTCTGTCACCCATCGGCGGCCCGCAAATGCAATCGCGGGTCTCCGATGGGGTGTTATGGCAGACGGGGGCTTGATAAAAGCCCCCAGGTCTGCCCTGGACATATGCCTATTAGGACGCGCCGGAGGCACGTCCTAATAGATTGCCTGTCAGATTTACACTGACAGGCAATAATGCTCTGTTATACGAAGTATACCAAAGCATTATAGCAGCGATCTGAAGATCGCATAGTAAAGTCCCCTAGTGGGACTAATAAAATAAGTAATAAATGTGAAATAAAGATTAATAATAAAAATGACAGTAAAAAAATAAAATAAAACCATTTTTTTCCATAAAAAGTGGTTTTATTTAGTAAAAGTGTAAAAAATAAATAAAAGTACACATATATGGTATTGCCGCGACCATAATGACTCAATTAATAAAGTTAATATGTAATTTAAACCGCAAGGTGAACACCGTAAAAAAAAAACGCAAAAAACAATGGCGAAATTGCAATTTTTTTCCATCACCCCCCAAAAAAGTCATAATAAAAATGAATCAATAAGTCCCATGCACCTCCAAACAGTACCAATCAAAACTAAGTCTCGTCCCGCAAAAAAGAAGCCCTAAAAATCACTACATTGATGGAAAAATAAAAAAGTTATGGCTCTTGGAAAGCAACGATGCAAAAACAAATAATTTTAGTTCAAAAGTGTTTTTATTGTGCAGATGTCGTAAAACATAAAAAAAACCTCTACATATGTGGTATCGCCGTAATCGTACCGCCCCATAGAATAAAGGTAACATGTTATTTACTCCGCACAGTGAACGGCGTCAATTTAAAAACGCATAGAACAATGGTGGAATTTCAGTTTCTTTTTATAATCCCCCCAAAAAAAGTTAATAAAAGTTCATAAAAAAATTATATGTACCCAAAAATGGTGCTATTAAAAAGTAAAACTAATCCCGCAAAAAACAAGCCCTCATACAGCTATGTAGACGAAAAAATAAAAAAGTTATAGCTCTCTGAATGCGACTATAGAAAAACGAATAAAATAGCTTGGTCATTAGGGCCTAAAATGGGCTGGTCACTAAGGGGTTAAATTACCATTATCTTCCTGTCCACCTGAAATCATGCTCCAATGATAACAACCCCTCTACATATGCACACTACAAAGTGTGATGAAACGACTTAATCAAAACATACGAACAAATTTAGTTCTTAAAAAGACTATTGTTAGATTTTTTATTGTAACCAAACTATATATCATTTAACCTTCACTGTTACATACAATAAACACCTAAATAATTGAAAGTATACATACCGGACGGGTTGATGCTTTGACCCCTAGGGACACAGCTGATGATTAATCTTCCTCCTGAAGACACAAACCGGAAATAAAAGCCAGGAGTGGATACAGAGGTTCCATGCATGCCATGAATAAGGACACGAGACGTGTCAGAAACGCGTAGGCACAATTAACCAAGGAAATTCTTGATCCTTCACCTTTCACTCATATCTGTACTCTGCTTTGTTACTGAACTATCTCATTTAGGCCCCATGCACACGACCGTAAAAAAGCTCCGTTTTTGCAAACCGCAATTGCGGTCCAAAAAAATGGACCCATTCACTTTCATTGAACGCGGACACCTTTCTGTAGCACTAATGTTCCGGGAATTATGGAACATGTCCGTTCTTTTGCATTTTGCGGGCCGTGCTCCCATACTTTGTATGGGAGCATGGCCCGAAAATGTGGCTGTCAGTCGGCGGCCGGCCGTGCCCGCAATTGCGGGCCGTGATTGCGGGCACGGTCGTGTGCATGGGGCCTAAGTTCTTTTTAAACTTGTTATATCAATAAAATTGGAACAGGAGTTCCTTTTTACTTACGTTCAGCGCTGGATCTTGGTTCTATTTTTTCTCCTGTTGTTTGCCGCTGGCCGTGCGGGAATCCGGGCGCTGTCTGTCCACAAACACAACTAATGGTGAGCTGGAGGATTTCCTCCCCCCTCTTCCCTACTTACAATTTTGGTGTTCCAGCTACATCCCAGGTACCTGCAGCTGACTCTGCATTTGAAGACTTTCTATAGGTCAGGCAGCAAACCCGGACATCTATTCTGCAGGCAGTCAATCGCATGAAGCGAAAGGCAGATACTAGGAGAAGAGAGCCGCCTCTGTATTTTCCAGGTACCAAAGTCTGGCTATCCTCAAGGAATATTTGGCTGAAGGTGCCATCATACAAATTTGGCTTAGGCTGACCCCTACCCTCAGGATCCCCAACTCCTTTCACGTGTCCCTCCTGAAGCCTGTGGTCCTGAACCACTACTCTAAGACTCCTAGCCCTGCAGTTGCTCCCAGCGGTTCTGCCGATGTGTTTTGAAGTTAAGGAGATCCTGGACTTCAAAAAAATAGGAGGAAGAACTTTTTATTTTTTGGATTGTATGGGGTTCGGTCCAGAGGAGAGGTCCTGAGAGCCAGAAGAGATCCTCAATGCTCCTACCCTCATTAAGAAGTTCCCCTCTTGCTCTGGCCTCAAGAAGAGGGGGGATACTGTAACGTCCACAGCCGTGGACCGTCGTTCTAACTTACCCCTCGAAGGCCGCGGCCATGGACGAGTGAGTGCTGGGTGTGAGACACCGGCGCCCACTTCCACATCACTGTGCTGGTTCCCGTAGGGCGCATGCGCACTCGTGCTCGGCCTTAAAGGGCCAGTATGTGCACATGTGTAAAATCTGTAATTAGCCCATGACCACCCTGGACTATAAAAAGGGCTTCATTGCCTGAACATTGTTGTGTTTACCCATGTTAGACTTAGCAAATGGTCCCTTAGTGTTATCCTGTTCCCGTGCCCTGCTACCTGTATCCCGTGCTATATTTGTTCCTGTGTCTTAGAGTGTTGGAGTTGTGTTGTGCCACCTGTCATGCCTGCTGTTATACACCACTTCTGGTGTCATCTGCCTGCAGATGAGGACCAGCGCTCACTAGTCCAAGGCTGCGGCCGTCGGGGGGTGAGTAGTCCCGATGGTCCGTGGATGTTAAAGTATCCCCCCTCTTACGCCCCTCTTCTTGGGGCCAGAGCGAGTGAGGAACTTCTTCATGAGGGTAGGGGCATTGTGGTTATCTTCTGGCTCACAGGACCTCTCCTCTGGACCAAACCCCTTCCAATCCACAAAATAAAAAGTTCTTCCTCCTACTTTCTTGAAATCCAGGATATCCTTTACCTCAAACACATCGGATGAACCGCTGGGAGCAACTGCAGGGCTAGGGGTTTTAGTATATCAGTTCAGGACCACAGGCTTCAGGAGGGAAACATAAAAAGAGTTGGGGATTCTGAGGGTAGGAGGCAGCCGAAGCTTGTAGGAGACAAGGTTAATCTGTTACAGGATCTCAAAAGGTCCGAGGAACCTGGGAGCAAATTTGTATAAAGGCACCTTCAGACGGATATTCCTGGAGGCCAGCCAGACTTTGGTACCCGGATGATACTGGGGCGGCTCTCTTTTTCTTCTATCCGCCTTTCGCTTCATGCGAACAACTGCCAGCAGAATAGAGGACCGGGTCTGTTGCCAGATTTTCAGAAAGTCCCCAAATGCAGAGTCAGCTGCGGGTACCTGAGATGTAGCCGACACAGGAAGAGGGATTCTAGGATGTTGACCGTACACAATCTAGAATGGTGTGGAAATGGTGGACTCACTTGTGTGGTCGTTATACGAGAATTCGGCCCATGGAAGAAGCTATACTTAGTCATCATGCTGCATGGAGCTGAAGTGGCAGAGATAATTTTCCATGATCTGTTTAATCCTCTCGACTTGCCCATTGGACTGGGGCTAATACGCTGAGGAAAAGTCTAATCTCACATCCAGGAGTTTACAGAGGGCTCTCCAGAATTTTGAGGTAAATTGAACCCCCCGATTGGGCACAAGCCATGCAAGCGGAAGATGTGCTGAATGAAGAGACTTGCCAGTCGGTGAGCAGAAGTTAGGCCGGTCAGCGGGATAAAATGTACCATCTTCAAAATCTGGTCCACCACCACCCAGACAGTATTGCATCTAGATGAGGGAGGGAGGTCAGTGACAAAGTCTATTGCAATGTGCTGCCAAGGGGCATTGGGTACAGGCAGAGGTTGGAGCAGACCGGCAGACTTGGAGTGAGCAACCTTGTTTGAAGCACACACAGTGGAGGAAGAGACAAAGTCCATAACATCGTTGGGCAGTGTGGGCCACTAGAAATGACGAGTCTTACGAACACCAGCGTGTCCAGCCAGTTTGGAGCTGTGGCCCCAGCGAAGGATTCTCCTCCTGTCTGCCAACCGCACAAAAGTCCTCCCCGGAGGGATGTCTCTAACTTGCAGGGGATTAGCCGTAATAATGCAGGACGGGTCTATGATACATTGGGGGGACTCCACAATGCTCTCTGTCTCAAACGGCCTGAATAGTGCATCGGCCCTCACATTTTTGTCAGCAGGACGGTAATGGAGCACAAATTGGAAACGGGTCCTAAGGACGCGAATACAATTGAGTGCAGGGGACTGGTTCCGATTTCCCGCTTCACCCCGGTTCTGCAAACCAGATATAATTTTATCAACCGGTTCGGGAGAACCGGGGCGAACCGGCCGGATCCCACCCCTGCCTGTAGATAATGCCACACACAACCCCATGTAAATAGTGCAACACAGCCCCCCTGTAGATAGTGCCTCACACCTCGTGTAGATAGTGCCACACAGCCCCCTGTAGATAGTGCCATACACACGCCCTGTAGATAGTTCCACACACCATTTTTAGAGTGTGCCACACAGCCCCCTGTAAATAGTGCCACATAATAACATGTAAACAGTACCACACAACCCTGAAGATAGTACCATACACCCCCTGTAGGTAGTGCCACCCAACCACCTATAGATAGTGCCAAACACAGCCCCCTGTAGATAGTGCCACACACAGCTCTCTGTGGATAGTGTCGCACCCCCTGTACATAGTGCCACACACAGTTCCCTATAGATAGTGCCACACACCCCCTGTAGCTAGTGCCACTAACAACCCCCTATAGATAGTGCCACACTCCCCCTTTGTAGATAGCACCACACAGCCCCCTGTAGATAGTGCCACACACAGCCCCTGGAAATAAAGCCACACATAGCACCCTGTACATAGTGCCACACAGCCCCCTGTAGATAGTGCCAAACACAGCCCCCCCATGGATAGATCCACACACAGCTCTTTGTGTATAGTGTCACACCCCTGTACCATGCCACACACCCCCTGTAGCTAGTGCCACATACAACACCCTGTAGATAATTCCGCACATAGCCCATTGTAGATAGTGCCACACACCCCTATCGATAGTGCCACACTCCCCCTATTGTAGATAGTGCCACACAGCCCACTGTAGATAGTGCCACACAGCCCCCTGTAGATAGTGCCACAAAGGCCCCTGTAGATAGTGCCACACACAGCCCCAGTAGATAGTGCCACACACACACACACACAACCCCCTGTTGATAGTCCCACACACACAACCCCCTATAGAAAGTGCCAAACACAGCCCCTGGAAATAAAGCCGCACACAGCCCCTGTAGATAGTACCACACAGCCCCCTGTAGATAGTGCCACCCAGCCCCCTGTAGATAGTCCTAAACATAGCCCCCTGTAGATAGTGCATCACACAGCTCTCTGTTGATAGTTTTACACCCCCTGTACATAGTGCCACACACAGCTCCCTATAGATAGTGCCACACAACCCCTGTAGCTAGTGCCACACACAACCCCCTGTAAATATTTCCACACAACCCCCTTGTAGATAGTACTACCAACCCCCCTGTAGGTAGTGCCAAACACACACACACACACACACACACCCTGTAGACAGTGCCACCCCCTGTAGATAGTACCCTGTAAATAGTGCCACACACAGCCCCTGGAAATAAAGCCGCACGCAGCCCACTGTAGATAGTGCCATACACACACAGCCCCCTGTAGATAGTGTCATACACACCCCCTGTAGATAGTGCCACACTTCCCCTTTTTAGATAGTGCCACACAGCCCCCTGTAAATAGTGCCACAAACAGTCCCCCACCAAAGCAGTGCTATCCCCGTAGAAGTGCCACACATCCCCTGTAGATAATGTTACATAGCCCCCTGTAAATAGCGCCACAAAGCCCCCTGTAGATAGTGCCACACACACCCCCTGTAGATAGTGCCACACAGCCCCCCTGTAGATAGTGCCACACAGCCCCCCTGTAAATAGTGCCACACAGCCCCCCTGTAGATAGTGCCCGGGTGCCCCACCAAAGCAGTGCTATCCCCGTAGAAGTGCCACACATCCCCTGTAGATAATGTTACATAGCCCCCTGTAAATAGCGCCACAAAGCCCCCTGTAGATAGTGCCACACACACCCCCTGTAGATAGTGCCACACAGCCCCCCTGTAGATAGTGCCACACAGCCCCCCTGTAGATAGTGCCACACAGCCCCCCTGTAGATAGTGCCCGGGTGCCCCCTAAACCAATAAAAAAAATGTATACTCACTTAGCCCCTTTCTGGTGAAGAATGGAGCTCCACAGCCTCCTCAGTCCTGCAGCCTATGACGTCATTGTGCCGGCATGCACAGAGATCCTGTCCCAGTGTCTTATAGGCTGCAGGCCTAACGTGGCCTGTAGCCTAGTGAATGCTAGAGCAGGAAGCCGATAGTTTCCTGCTCCACCATAGTATTTAAATGTATCTGCGTCCTGAGGATGCAGATGCAATTGAATATGAGGGGGCAGAGCTTTCAGGGACACATCCTGGGACAGTGATTTGCCGGTGTTGTCTCTGTAAATTCGAGAGAGTCCCGGCAAATTCGGGACTCTTGGCAACTATGGTTTTTACTCCTGGCTTCTTTTGAATTTGTTCCCATGATTGCTACATTTGGTATCTTTATTGCTATCCTGGTATTGACCCTTGGCTACTGTGTTTGATCTCCTGTTCTGCCGCTGTGATCCATGCTCCATGCTGTATTTGTGTACCAGTCCTGCTACCACGTTCCAGTCCAGCGACCGCTTCATCATTTTGGCTGGTGTCTGCTATCAGTCTGCCGGTCATCTTGCTATCAGTCTGAATCCTGCTACCTGATATGAGCCTGTGACCTGCTACGAGCCTGTGGCCTTCTACCGGCTACCAGTCTGTGTCCTGCCACCTGTCTATATCCTGCTACCTGATACGAGCCTGTGGCCCTCTACCTGCTAACAGTCTGCATCCATCTGTGCCAAGACCTCAATCCTGTGATGTGACGCCATCTACTCCTGGACACTGCTCCTGGTTCTAACTCTGGCTACTACTGGAACATGTTCCTGGCATCTCCTGGTTTCAAGGCTAGTGCCTATGCCTGGCCGCTGCTCTGGGTATCTCCTGGTTCCGTCCAAGGTCTGCTCCTGGTTCCATCTGAGGTCAGCTTCATTGGACGCTACTCCTGGTATTTCCTGGTTCAGACTCTGGCTGCTTCTTCACCCTGTTTCTGTAATTTTCTGGTTCCAAGTCTAGTGTCTATGCCTGGTTGCTGCTCTCAGTGTCTACCAGTCCCATCCAAGGTCTGCTCCTGTTTCTGTCTTATGTCAGCTTCATCTCTGCCACTCAGGTGTTTGCCTTATTTTTGTTTATGAACTGTCCGGTTACCCCATTACCTTTTTCTGCATCCCTGTCCTTGTGGTGTTGTCACTGCTGCTTCTGGTTGCAGTCCAAGGATTCACTACCCAAGTTAATAAATTGTGTTGTTTTATCCAGAAGTCTGCTCATCTGTAGCTGTATCCTGTCTGTTGTCAATAAAGCATTGTTAGGGCTCATTCAGACGAGCGTATATGTAATCCGTGTGACGGCCGTTAAAACAACGGCCATCGCACGGACTCGCGTACTTCAATAGGGCCATTCACACTACCCTTTTTTTCAACTGAGCGTGTGAAGGCTCCGTGAAAAAATAGGACATGTCTTATTTTACTGTGTGTCACGCATCCCTCCATAGAGTCTAGTCTACTAGAGGAGGAGAAAAAAACACACGGCGCCACGGGTCATGAGAAACCAAAAACTAGGGAAAATTATGCTCACCTAGAGGGGTTATGCTGACCAGGCACAACGCTGTTAAAAGGTATGAGTCAAGCCTCCATGCAGATCACCGCTATAGGGATGCGTGAAGAGGAGACACACCCAGGGTGTGTGTAGACAGATCCAAAGCATAGCTGCTGCCCAGGTCCAAAAGCCGGTGAACGGAAATTCACCGCCAGGAATGAAGTCAAAGAGAATGGAAAAATAGGACCAAATATGCTAGGCGCTGCTGTACTAATTTTGTTTAATGAATGAATTTCAATTCATTCATTAAACAAAATTAGTACAGCAGCGCCTAGCATATTTGGTCCTATTTTTCCTTTCTCTTTGACTTAGACTCTAGTCTATTGGGGATCCGTGACAATGCGCCCCGTACGGGTCCACCTCGGACGTGAAAAACTGCAGTTTTTCACATCCGAGGTTAGCCCTAGGTTAGCTATGCTCGTCTAAATGTAGCCTTACACACGCTCTGCTAATCTGAGCATGCATGTTTAAAGGGGGAATCAGGAGAGATAACTGTGAGGAGAATATGTGTTTAGGATGGAGAGATACCCATTAGAACCAAAGGTAGATCACTATAGTGGGGTTTTAACTTCGGTTAAATAGAAAAGAAGGAGGATTTGGAAATGGCCTCAAGGGTGGTGGAGGCCGATGGACCTCCCCAGTAGCAGCAACATATAATGCATGGATAACATGGTCATACACAGATAATTGTCAACAGAACCTGAGAAGTTCCATGTCTTGCTACGCTACTATTTAGGGCTGGACGGACCTGAGGGAACTGAGTGGGGGGAGGCCCCTTGACAATTGCCTTTTTTGCCCTCCCTACAATCTGGACCTGGGTGTTGTGACTATATTACGGATGCTATAATGCAACCATGTGAAAGCGACCTTAGTTTTTTGGGGTAATATTTACAGCTCTATTGTCTCTGCTTATGTTGCTACCTATGCGCTGTTACCACTGAACAGCCAGATTTGACTGCATATTAAATGTACACATTGTCAAAACTATAAAACTGTGTATATATACTGTGTAGTCCAGTAACATCACATGGTAAAAAAGACAAAAATCGCAGATGAGTTATTATTTTCATAACTGTCACATTTATTAATGTATGAATTATTCCATAGCCTAGCAATCCTGGTTAGATTTTTTTATTGTTTCCCATTCAGAAAGGACTTACAGTACAACTCCCTGTATAACGATCTGAAAGTGAAAGGATTTGAAAAATCAAAAAGTCCTGATCTATACAATCCCCCCAAACACTTAGAGGTATAACGCACCATAGTTACAAGATACATATCACAACGCCTGTGATGGTTACCATAAAGAAACAGGGCTGAAAGAACAGTACATGACAGCAATGACCTGGTACAGACAGAAAGCCCAGAAAAAAAAAGACTGTAGAGAAAAACTTTTTTTAAACTTTTTGTTCAAATATTTATTTTTCATACTTTGATCTATTTCCAAGCTTTTTAAAGAATTATTTGGCCCAAAAACACATTAAGTTCCAGTGGTTACAGTACCATCTAATGTAGCAGAACTAACACAATGAGGCACTCAGCGGTGCAGTTATGTTACACAGTTCCTATTGTCCTATAACATATACTTTATTCTCCTATACTGAGAGCTGATAGATTATTCAATGGTGCTTACTGATAGACACTTTACATTTTATATTGTGATTTACTCTATACATAGTGATCACCCATGCACTGTACAGTGATTAAAAATTAAATGAGCATGTGAAGGTCTTATCATACCAGAATACATACAATTCTAGAATACTCCTGCTCTCCACTATTGCCATATAAAGTAGGGGCTATAATGGCAGGACAATACCAGTATTTCAGGATATGATTAGACAATTGCATAAATAGCAATCCTGTCTTAAATGGCGGTCTATATCTTGCAATCGGCAACTCATGGCAACCACATGGAATATGATATTCTCTCAGCTGCTATAAGGTCATTGTTATTTATGCAATTACCCCCATACTTTATGTGAAGCACCAGTAATTCGGACATTGTACTGGCTGATGAGAAGCATTAAGCCAGGACTTTGTGCTGCTATTTCTGATCTCAGAATGTACTCAATCCACTCCAAGGCCCTTTGGGAAATCCTGCTAGACTGTAACTGTTCGTCATGAAAAGATGACTCTTTAAAGTATTTTATCAACTGTTTCCATCATTGCTATTTGTACTTTTCATGTCTAGATTTTAGATATTATTAACCATGAATCAGTGCTGAAGTTGTCAGTAAATAGCTTACAGGTTATATAGAGATATTTTTATATCCCACCATCTCTTACATATGACCAATCTGAAGTTATAACATATTTAATCCCAAGAAGATTGTTCCCACGTCTGTAAGACTCTTAACATTAGAGGGATCCAATTCCTTTGGGGGTATTTCCCCTAGTTGTCTCTTCTGGGATGTATTAGATTTTGGTAAGGTAAAAAAAGAAGGGAGAAAAGAGACCTCAGATGATAGAGAGAACTAAGCCTTGTCTATGACGTTCTCTATAAAAAATAATTTGTAATAATTATATTTTAATAATTTAAATTTATTTTTATTTTTTTCAGAAGTGAAGCACTTGTGACCAAGGTATTTGTTAAAGTGTACCATCTTGAACATGTGTGGGAGATAGCAATTATGTGGTCAGTATCTATTATCAGTATCCAGATATCAAAGGGAACCAAAAACATCCCCAAGGTATAATTCATGGAATACCCCATGGCGCCTTGGTGGGGCTAGTAGCCTCCTAAGTAGGTAAACCTTCTATACACCATCAATTTTATATCTGACATATTGTTTACAGACGTGCACTACAACAGAGAAGAATGTGATATTACCACCTAGTGATTGTTTTCCAGGAAAATATGCAGCTGATTATAATGTAGAGCGTTAAGAGATACAGAATGAAGACATCAATGCTTTCCACTGTATTTCCACATCTAATTCATTAAAATTACATAATACCATGATACAATGTATAAATAAAACATAGTTCTACTATAGGCAATAAAATACATACATATTTAAATAAATAGGCTTGATATAGTTTGAACATATGGAAGGTAGAGTGACCAAAGATCTCTCAAGAGACCTTCAATGTGCTGCGTAGAAAAGTTGTAGAATTCTCTTTGGGAGTTCCAAAACAATTGTTAAATGTAAATTGAATTTCCATCTGGATCGCTGTTAGGAATCCAAGGGCTTTCCAAAGCTTGAAATGCATGTGATCAGGGTTTTTGCTTGCATTAGCTTGAAAGCCACAGGTACTGTAGCTAAGATGATGGAGCGTGACCTGAGGAGGCAACCAATGCTGTAAAGAGACTAGTTATTGCCCTCTTTGTCTTGTTTAGAAATGTTTTCCAGGCAAAATGATTTAACAGTGAAAACTTTATTAGAGAGATTTACTCTTCCTATTATATTTGTTAAAAGGTAACTAAACTTTTGAAAAACTTCTGACATGTCATAGTAACATGTTAGAAGTTTTGATCGGTGAGGGTTTGAGCACTGAGACCCCCAGCGATCGCTAAAACGAAGCGGCAGAAGCGCTCGGGTGAGCGCTGAGCCGCTTGGTTTCTGATCAGCTTTTCTTGGAAAGCCGAGCAGTTGGTGTATGGGCTCAATAGAAAGTCTATGGGCCTGTACACCAACTGCTCAGCTTTCAGAAACTCACCCGAGCGCTTTTGCTGCTTAGTTTTAGCGATTGGTTTGGGTCTCAGTGCTCAGACCCCCACCAATCTAAACTTCTGACATGTCACTTTTTTTAGTTACCCTTCAATGCTGCAGCCTTGTGTGGGTTGCCTGTGGCCTTATTCGCTTTAATGCCGTCCACTATACCGCTGCCTGCACAGACGATGGTAGAACCAACGTCACCTCCGACTGATGCGTGGAATGGACGGGTGTGTACTCTCCTCCCATAGTCTGTGAAGGCAGCCCTACAGCTGCCCGAGGACTATACAAGATAGTGTATGGAGACAAGCAGGGGTGCAAAGCTTATGTTCTCCAATAAATTATTCTTACCTCTTTATGGAATATGCGAGTGCTACTATTATATAATGTTATTATATGGCCTAAGCTTTGTTCAAATACTTTTGTCATTGGAAGATCTTTAAAGGCAAAAATGTATTGTTTGTTGTGTAAGAATGTCTGTAATAGCAAATTCCAAATAAACATTCATTTATTTTTAAGCCATTCTATTATATAGTCAGAACACCACCCAGACTGTACTGACACAGTGAAATAAATGACATTTAAACACATGTAAACTATAACATGTATGAAACACGTTTGACATACTCAGTTTTGCCTACAAACTTATATTATACAACAGGTGATCATATTATCTGCCAATCATATAAGAATTTTTAACATCACTGGAGTATATTTCTCTTCAGACAGTAATTTGAATGTATTTTCTAGATTTTAGTTTGTTACATTAAAGGCATATTAACAAGCACAGATTTAATTGTTACAACTGTGAATGACATTTTCTTGGTTCAAGTTGCAAGCTATATTAGATAAGAAACTGGAAACTGACATACTATGTAGGTCGGTGACTGTTTTTTTAAATTAATTTAGTGACGGAATGGGACTTGTAAAGTGTTTTTGTTCTCTAGGGTGTTCTGTACAGGGCTATAGTATACAATCAAAATAAAAAGTGAATATACACAATTGGGTCAAAATCTATTAACTAAATATTACTTATATATACATCTGTAGCAGTACTAAATGAGTATTTGAGAATAAAGGATGACATGACACTTTCTTGAGATCCCCAGATGTGATGTTTTATATCCTAGTATGTATTAGACTGTGGTAATGAAGGGAAAAGGGAATGGGAGGAAACCTCCAGCTCACCAGTCTGATACTCCTGTGTTGATAATCGCCCGGATCATCCGCGACGGCACACGGCAGGTAATAGTGGAAAAAACAGAGAAGATCCAGCGATATGTGGTATGAATCGGAAAAACTCAATTTCCACTTTATTCAGATGCAAGCAAACACAGCTTAGAAAAAACAACAGGAGAAATGACAAGGTGGTAAGTTATGGCAGTAAAAAAGCCTACGCGTTTCAAGCACTGGCTGTGCTCTTAATCATGGCTAGATAACTAGCCATGATTAAGAGCACAGCCAGTGCTTGAAACGCGTAGGCTTTTTTACTGCCATAACTTACCACCTTGTCATTTCTCCTGGTGTTTTTTCTAAGCTGTGTTTGCTTGCATCTGAATAAAGTGGAAATTGAGTTTTTCCGATTCATACCACATATCGCTGGATCTTCTCTGTTTTTTCCACTATGTATTAGACTGAACTGGGTGCCACCACTTGTCATGGGTTTTTAAAGGGGGCAGTAGGCCTCTTACCTACTGGGTCACTTTGCAGCTGCACAGGTTTTACATATTGTATGTCTGCCCCTGACATCTGTCTATTGATATAAGTGTCTGGCAGAAAGGTGCAAAAATAAGATGGCGATAAAAGGTTCTCTAGTAAATATGACTAGGGCCCACACTTTATAGGGATTGTGTCACGGGTTGGCTGCTTTTTCAAAAAGAAGCCCGCTCAACGATCAGCTGATCACCATGGGTCCAGATTCTCTAACCCGAGGCGATTAGTTTTAATCGCCACATTTTCCCTGGAGGGGTTGCTAAAATCTGGCATTACATACCAGCAAGTCAAATAAAAAGCAGAACAACTTTCAATTCTGGCAAAACGGTTGGTGGCCTTGTGCGGGGGGGGGGGGGGGAGGAGCTCCCCTTTATGACATCCATATGCCCTAAAAGTCAACCCCTTTAATCCCTATTTGAGTCAAGGAGCAGAGTTAAAAATGTATGGGCATTAATCCTACCTGTTTATTTATACACCAACATTGTGATGCTGGGGTCACTACAATGAATAAGGAAGCTGACAAATTGTAATGGCAAATGTTGAACTGATCATTTTAAACATTCTTTTATTTTGCTGACAAACTTCTGTAGAAACATGTACAGTGATTCCTCGCTGGCCTGACTAGAACACAGATCTGATTGCGAATAGCATACTATAACCATTACAACGTACGTACACAATTCTGTATCCTATAAGGCAGACTCCCACTATTATTGACATGACAATTATACAAGACAGTCATTGTTTAATTTGAAAGCAACAAGATTCTCACCCAAGCAGCAAAGCAATAGTGCACGTAGTCATTCTATTAGAACACTGGGTACATTTTAAGACGTTTCTTCTTGATCCAGAAGGCTGCACTTCACATGAATATGGACAAGGGTTTTATAAAATTCATGAGATTGTTACATGTAATTCTGTAAAATAGCAATGAATTAAATAAAGACAACTTTACTACGTCAGTGCAAAGCCATACGTTCCATGATAGAGGCAGACCAATGCGACTGCTATGGGGCCCATGGAGAGAGGGTTATTACCCAAAGGATCATGGAAAGGCGGTGGGGACACACAAGCACCAAGTCCTCCTATCCTAGGTTGTTAAAGATGTTGGTATACTAACCATCACCAGACGGGGGCCCCATTTTAATATTTGCTCTGAGGCCTCCTCATCTCTATGTATGCTCCTGCATCAGTGAAATTATTTCCTTTAATATTAATGAACCCAGGGCACTTAGAGTACATTGTTTTTTATTTTTTGCTTTATTTGGAAGCTATGGAGAATATGAGTAGAGTCACAAGTTGCTAAGCCCACCAATGAATGCATTTGCTGTCACTTTTATCTGGACATGAGCTATGACAAGATCTCAGATGCATCTTGAACTCTATCCTCTGTAGGTTTGCTGGCCTAAGATATACATTTGTCCATGTCTGAGATGATCAGACTTAATGGTTTCTAAGGCTAGTTGACCCTGAGACCATATCAAGTCCCCTCAGGTAGTACAATATCATCCCAGAAAGCTAACATCCAACCAAGAGTAACAGAAGATTTACAATCATTGACTTATCATCCGAACTCTATTTGGTTATTCTCCAGCTTCTATTTCCTTTATAACTTATTGTTTGTAATGTATGTTGGGTTTTACTTGTTTCTCATTTCATACTCTCAGACAATGTACATGGGTAGACAATGGGGGCGAGGAAGCAGAGTGCTTTTATATACCCTCACATTTAAGAGCACAGGTGGTAGTGGGCTATAAGACACCGCTTCTTATGGGATTTTTTACTTAAAGTGCATAAGAATGGAGAAACCCCTGTAAATAATTCTGGTTTTTACCTTTCTTTGGCTTAGAAGTGCATGACCTATCTTTGGATTGCCTTAAAATATTGGTGCATTCTATTCTCTGGATCATCATCATAAGATTGAAACTTGAAATTCAGACTGTATTGATGGAGGCACTAGAGGAAACATTGCAGTTACGGAATGATTGGCAATTAAATTATCTAATCTAAATGTTCACTTTGTTTTCTTACATTTAGGTAGTGGTAATCCTTTATGAGTATTAGTGACATATCCATGCATGAATATCACCAGTAAGACACTCGGCTTGTGGCAATTTACAATAACATCCAAAACCACATAATGGCCTTTAAAGGGATTCTCTGGGCATTTTATATTGATGGCCTTTCCTTAGGATAGATCATCAATATCAGATCGGTGATAAACTGACTAAAGGGGCCTCTTCAATGTTTACCAGGCACTTGAATGGGACCGGAACTGCAATCTCAAG
Source organism: Rhinoderma darwinii (assembly GCF_050947455.1). Classification (NCBI taxonomy): domain Eukaryota; kingdom Metazoa; phylum Chordata; class Amphibia; order Anura; family Rhinodermatidae; genus Rhinoderma; species Rhinoderma darwinii. The sequence goes on from NC_134690.1 coordinate 92,589,474, forward strand.
CACAGCGACTATGGATGTGTACGGCGATGTGCCTGGTAAGCTAATTAGCTTCTACTAGCTGATCGGCAGGGGTACCGGGGTCGAACCCCACCTATCTAATATTTAAGACCTATCCTAAGGATAAGCTGTCAATATAAAATACCTGGAGAACCCCTTTATTTATATCTTAGCCAGCAAGGTTCTAGTAGCATTTCATCATGGAGCAAAAAAAATCGAAATGTTCTATTTCTTGTGCCTCTTATGTTTTACAGGATTGATTTGTTAGTTTAACCCTGTAAACTTCCTTATACATATGTCCACATAGGAAACTGATATCCTGCAACAAAAGGAGTCTCAATAAGTGTATGTGTGTGAGAATAAGAAGCTTTTGTGTTGGGTATGACCTTATAAAGATGGAAATATATACAAAGCAATGGGTATACAGACACATATGTGTATGCATCACCTACTGTCACGGTACGCTATCATTATCCAAAATAAATTTTCATGAGAATGGAACTTATTAAGATTTATCAATAAAGCGCTTGGAAATCTCTTTGAATTCTGAGTATGTTGTCTTCAGTTCAGAGAATTGATAAGCCACAGACTCATGAATATTTAGACAAGAAATTTCCTACCTTTACTGTGTGTAGGTGATGATGGGTACTGCATTGGCATGCTTAAAGAGGGCACATAATTCACTTGATTGCAAGGACCCCTAAATGCCAACCTATAACATTGCATTGCCATTATTATGTTAGCTAGCAACAATAGTGGAATTCTTATTACTTGTCCAATCTTGCTCTTTCTCTATCTATCATTCAGGTCACTACTACTGGTTTGGAGTCTACAAATGATGACTATTGAAACCAGACAAAGACCTTTCCTGTATGTATATATATATATATATATATATATATATATATATATATATATATATATATATATACAGTAAACCACATTGCTCCCTGCCTATGGTGTAGTGAAGAAGATAGGAAAAATAGACGGAAGTACAGCACATCAAGATTCCCTACATCGGGCAGGGGCCCCTTAAGACTCCCCAGATGTTGTTGAGGTATTACTCCCAGGATGACAAGAGCAAAATTTCAGCAATAACTGGAATGTCTGATGTTACCTCCCTAGGCAATAAGAAAAGTGCAGATCTTCAGCAGAAGTGAGCGTGAATATGGGGTATAGAGGAATAGGTTTGTAATGTGCAGGTATGAGGGGAATGTACTAATGGTTTAACAAGTTGATATAAATAAGGATAGACAGGTATCTTGTTAAATTCTCATTTGGGCTGTTCTGCGTCGAGACAGTTTGGACCTAAGAGAGGAGAAGAGAAAGAAAGAAAAATAGGAACAAAGATATGTGTTATTTTCTATTGTACAGTCTACACTGAGTACATAAGACGAATCAAACGTTGCAAAATATCTCATGTGAATGTCCCAAAGGGCCGCTATAGCGATATCTACCAATAAGGGAGTTGGCTACATCTATATGTAGTTTAGAGCAGCTACATCCATATCTAGTTCTTGGAAACATGAAACCTGTTAGTACAGGGCTAAATTAAATATCATCATCTTCTACTGATTGGGGAAATATATAATAAGCAAAAGCGATTTATCACACATTAAATAAATATAGTTTTATAAATATTTAAATATGTCATTGATTGAACAAGACGACATCAAGTTTGAACCTCAAATGCATGAAGAATTATGTAAAAATGTTCAGAAATTATTATTTCCACCCCAGCAATATAGTGGACGTTTTCCCCTGAAATCCATCATACAGCCTCACCGAATGGAGCCAGCCAGAAGAGGGTTAAAGGCGTAGAGCCAGTCATGCATGTCCTTATCATTGCTGGCCTGCAGCAGAATGCCGCGGTGTTGTGTGCATACAGCAAAAGTGTTAGGGGTCTGTAGAAGTAAACAGATTTTTTTAATGCAATAAATGATAACCAGAATTTATGTTTCTGCACCTTTATTACATTACAGTATATTTAGTGTACACTAGATCTAAAGGTAACTGAAATTCCAAGTCCTTCTAGGAGCAATTTATGTAGACTTGTAAAGCATGTATGGGAAAGCACATCTTCCATTTGGAATTTAGTAATTGCTTTAAGGGGGTTATACACGGGTGGGTATGTGCCCATATCGAGCGCCAATCATTACAGGTCGATCAGCACTCGTTTAAAGTCCCCTTACATGGGCCAATGTAAACTGTATGGGGGCGAATGATTGTTAATACGATTGTTCGGTCCCCATACAGTTTATATAATGTCAGCAGCACATTCCCTGTTAACATGAGAAGATGTGCAGCTGACAACGATGATTTTCAGGGCAGCATAAAAGATGTGATCAGTCAACAAACAAGCGTTTGCTCATTCGTCGGCTGATCGCTGCCCTGTTTACACAGGGCAATAAAGGTATGTTCACACGGCTTCTTTTCGGCCGTTTGTTTCAAGGGAAAACAGCTCCTGATTTTCAGATGTTTATTAAGCAACTCACGTTTTTCGCTGCGTTTTTGGAGCTGTTTTTCTATAAATTCAATGAAAAATTGCTCCAACAACAGCTCAAGAAGTGACATGCACTTCTTTTTACGGGGGCATCTTTTTACGCGCCGTTTTGTCAAAACGGCTGCGTAAAAAAAAACACCCTGTCGGAACAAGACACCGTTTTTCCTATTGAAATCAATGGGCAGATGTTTGGAGGCATTCTGCTTCCAATTTTTCAGCTGTTTTTCTGCTGTTTTCGGCCCGAAAAACAGCTGCAAATAAGCCATGTGAACATACCCTAATTGTAAACGCTTGTTCGCCCGATCATTGGCCTGTGTAAGTGGGCTTTAGCTATGTCACTACCAGATGTTACCTCATTAATTATACAATTACTCCAATATTCCAGCAGAGAAGGAATCAATTGGTTAAACTTAGTACTTGGGGGAGTTGCACCTACAAGACATTTCTGGATAAAAAAAAGTCTTCCCGTCATTGCTTAGCCAGCTGTGGACTCCTTGTCAGTAAACTCTCTGAACACTTGACTGCAGCTGCCAAGTTACAATTGTTATGTGTGGTTTTTTTTTCATCCGCTAAATACTGATGGAGATCTTCGATTGAAAAAAGCCACTTTAAATCAACACTCGGAGAGCCTCGGACAAGACCTTTTTCTGACCAATAACATGGGTCAATACAGTATGCCCTTACCTTCAGCATGGCCTGTTGATCCTCACTGTACTCCACTTGGGCCTGTGAGAGATTAAGAATGGCTCTCTCCACTGGATCCCGGTCACTGTTATAGATGTAGACATATGGACGTCTAACCACCACATACCTTTTAACCCAGCCTCCTGTATGGGGTTCAAGAAAGTGCAGATACCCCTTCTTAGAGACAATAGGGCTGTGAAAAGAAGGACAAAAAAAAAAAAGCTTCTGTGTTAATAGTAAATGTTAAACCTAAGTCTGTATTACCTGCCTCATGCTGTGAGTTATGAGGCTAAGAGGTTATTTAAAAATGTTAAAGAGGAAATTACACCTCCCCTGACATGTCTGTTTTAGTAAATAATTATATTCCCCATGAAATAACAATTCTGGAGCATATTTTCTTAGAACTCTGTATTTATTTAGTAAATTTCTAGGAGGAATAACAGAGGAACGACACAACACAGAGTTCTAAGAAAATATGCTCCAGGAGAGCCGACAAATCCTCTTGTATAGCTCTAATATGGCTATTGTTATAATATATATTTGTACTCATATATAAATGTTGACAGGGAAATTATGTATCTGGATGTTGTACAGTTCTGTAACTATGATGTATTCAAAATATTGTCTAATCTTAATGTATTTCCAGGGATGTGGCAATAAATAGAAGTGAAAAATGAAAACACTTCAACATATACACAAGGCTGAATAATATAGTTACAGTATTATTAACTTAGGCCTTGATTATTTGAGGCTTGACCACAAACCACAAGTGTCTTGGACAAGCCACTACCTGTTCCCTCAGGGTACAACTTTCTGATATCTATATACCTACCAGCTAATGAAATAAAACAAAATATGGTATCTAGGGTTCCTCGGCAACACTGAGGCTTCCTTCTTCAGTGACTACTTCCACCCTCCCAGACACTTGAGAACAGTAGTAGTCCTTGCATCCTCCGTGTCCATAATGAATGCTTTGTTAGCTTATTGCCACAGCTAGTAACTGGAAGCACTGGTTATTAGTTTATATGGCACCCTATGGTTCAGTCTCATATTTCCGAAATATTTTATCAAGCACATTTACAACTCTCTATACATTTATATCAGTATATGGTATGTATATATCAACATAAAGCAACATAAAAGAAAACATCAGTAATAACTGGGAATACTGAATGGTAAATCTAGTCCAGTTTTATACATACCTAACCCGTATTTCTTGTATGTCAGGAATAAACAATCTAAGAGGGGTCTTCAGTCCACCGCTGGGTGACTTTAGCAGCTCCCCTGAAGGGCTTAGAGGATCCCTCTCTGGGCTAAATGCACGTGACAGAGGCTGGGGGCTGGAATTTTTAGAGAAGTTAGAGAAGTGTAGTTACATGAAAACATTGTGATAGAATGAGATCTTATATAACAAAAAACCTTTACGACTTTAATATTTTGCTTCCATTGGAAGACTACTTCATAGTACTGCATGTATTGACTTATTTCTATTTTATTTCTTTGTGTAGATTTCATACAGTTGTTAAAAATGACTTTCCATTTTCTAATAAAACATTTTATAGTATACAATTCAGTACAACATGTGTCCCTTTTTATGCATTCTACACCCCACTGTTAACAGTCCATCACCACAAAGCTATTGGAGGTGGAGAAATTGAAATTCAGTCCCAGCACTAGTGTACATATGATTGTGTTTTTTGGGAAAATTTGTAATTATTTTGGTTAAATGGGTTGACCCTGCACAATTTTAGTGACGAGTTGAGTACATAAGCTTTTATGTATGCAGCTCATCGATACAATAACTTTATTTTCATGCACATGTTAACAAACATACACAATATTTAAATAGAGTGACCCCCCCCCCCCAGATCTTCACACAAGTACAGTACCATGTTTCATTTACTAGAAAGTCTTTATACTTTTCGTGCTGAAAATTATCAGACCAGAACAGGCATATGGACGTCATAGAGGAATATATGTAAGAGCGGCTTCTGCTCTGGTGTACCCAGACCGTTGGCCGGCAATTTGTTTTTTGTTTTTATTTTTTACATTTGACTAGTTTTGCACTACGAGTGTACTTTTCTTCCATTTTTTTTATTGTCTTTTTACTTTAAAATGTTTTCTAAAATAAACTTTATTCAATTTTGTATATTATATATATATTTTTTATTTTTTTTTAAGTCTTGCTATACGGGACTTAACCCTGCAATCATTTGATTGCTTCTATAATGAACTGCAATACTCCTTACCCTGAAAGGCAACCGAAGGGAGGGCCTAATAGATACATCCATGACAACCCATTGGCACTATTGGCCATGGCATCTAAGGGGTAAATGGCTGGGACCAGAGTTATCTTATTCTGACCATGACAGCAAAATTTTGGCTGTTAGTTACAGCTGGCAGCCGCTGGTGATGGCACGTACCATCACCATGATGTAATAGTACAGCGGTTCACGGTAACGAGCCACTGAAGTACTACTACGTCATGGAATGTATAGGGGATAAACAGTATGAAATTAGATATTCTAACCCGTTGGTTTTAATATTAATTCCACTCTTAGTATGCAGTATAAATAAATTAAAATGTTGTTGGTTAATAAAACGATAATAAAGAATAGTTCAATTTAAAGGGAACACTAATGTATTTTGAAATAATGATGTCTGCAGGCAGGGATGTTCATCTTGGCTACTCTGCATAATAAGATATTTTCTGGAATTTGTGTGGATCGTTGCATACAGTCCATGTATGCATCAGTAGATAACAACAGATCCCCATTATCATGTGTCATTTCTAGTTGTCACTGAGAGATCTGGTCCACTTCCTGCAACCTGTAGATGACATAAGGCTATTGCCATGCAGATATCCATCTCCTTCCCCTCAGAGCTGCTATGTAAGGCTGCTGCTTCACTTCTTGGTACAATTTGACTGGTGGTCCAAACTCACCTGGTCTCTGGGCTGCAGTATCGTCCTTCTACCAGGGAGGGACAGGTACTAGAGGGTGTAAGAGTTGAGAGCCCCAGACCAGGAAGAGAGGGGTCACGTAGGAGTGTTACTGACATCTCAGACAGCTGAAAATATACATTTTGACAAGTTATTCCTTATGCTGATTTATTTTTTTTATCTGTTATTTATATAGCACCATCTGATTGTGCATTGCTGTACAAAATATATTCACTCACATCAGTCAATGTCTTTGGTGGGGCTCAAGGTCTCGGCATACACACATATAAGTAGCCAATAAACCTGTACTATTTTGAGTCTGTGAGAACCCCATAGCATCACTGGTGTATTCGTTAGATTAGAACTAATGTATGTAAAACTTCTAGGAAAAAGTACTAGGCAATCCGCCACCTTTAGTGTAGTTATATCTATTTAAAGAGTATATTTTACTTTATAGTAAGATAGTTGCATTTATGTTTTCTCACCTTACTTTCACTGGCGCTTACACACACATGACTATAAGTGTATTCTCTGTTGAAGGTGTGGGTGAGAAGACGAAGACACTGTAAAACATATCATCATATTAGAAATATATATATATCAGCATTATATTCCATAAGAAGACAAAATAACAGTAAAAGAGATGATCTGTTTACTTAGGTATCTGGCTATGTATAAGGATGCATTCATTTTGTATTTTTGTTGGCTGTTCTTCTTCCATACCCAACTAGCCTTCACAACATAAGCTGTTGCAATACATACACATGAATAGATGCCAGAATGTACAGCTTATTGACGTATGGCAGATTGTATATAAGGCTATGTTCACACTCTGTGAATATCTATGGAAAAATTCTTACAGACATCTGTAAGATATGTGCATTGTAAATTATAAATCCTCTTGTGTTTTTGCTTGGATTCACTTTTGCGAATTCAATATAACTATATTTAGGAGCAAACGCAGGATTTTAAAGGGTGGTAACCAAGTGTGATGGTGCACACGACAGATAGCAAAATTCAATTCAATTTCGATGGGACCATCACCGATCATGAGAACAGGTATATCAAACACCCTGTTCCTCCACACTGTTCGACCGGAGTGAGGAGGACATTGAATAAAAATACAGAGTTTGGCTGTTTCCGCCATTTTCCTAGACATTGTATGGAGTGGAGGGTGCATGCTCGACAGTCACTCCTTTTAAGCTCCTCCTCACTGTGGGGGATGCAGTGAGGTGGATCTGGGGGTTTGAGACCCCCGTTCTCAAGATCATTGGGGGATTTAGTGTTCAGAAAATGATCATTTATCCTGTGGATAGGTGATCATTTTTGATCCTGTGACAAGCCCTTTAATACCTAATATCCCTGGTGATCAAGGGAGAGAAGGGGTTAATATTGATATCCGTAGCATCTATGTATGTTATACTCATATAGGATTCATAACACATGTTATGGTGGTTTCAAATCCCCAATATATATTCAACCAAAAAAGACCCAAATGGGAGCATAGAGACCATGAAAGTAGTTTGCATATATAAAATATATTTTATTTCAATTCCTTAAAAACAGCAATAGAATGTCAAATATGTATATAAATATAAAAGAATGTATCAAAAAAGGAAGTCAACAATAAACAAGGTACACAATCACAGTTAGTAAGTAGGGTACATAAAACAAGACTCAAGTCCAGCAGATAAATCCTAGTTGATGCAAAAAATATCAAGAAATGTCACAGCCCAAAAATAGGCAAAGGAAAAGATATGTCTCCAATGTTGTGATAATGATAAACAATACCAATGGTCTGTTTCAAAAAGTAAAGCTACATGTGTTATAAAGACGTGAAAAACATTGTTTCCAAACACAGACTATAAGGGTATGTGCACACACACTAATTACGTCCGTAATTGACGGACGTATTTCGGCTGCAAGTACCGGACCGGACACAGTGCAGGGAGCCGGGCTCCTAGCATCATAGTTATATACGATGCTAGGAGTCCCTGCCTCTCTGCAGGACAACTGTCCCGTACTGTAATCATGTTTTCAGTACGGGACAGCAGTTCCACGGAGAGGCAGGGACTCCTAGCATCGTACATAAGTATGATGCTAGGAGCCCGGCTCCCTGCACTGTGTTCGGTCCACTACTTGCGGCCGAAATACGTCCGTCAATTACGGACGTAATTAGTGTGTGTGCACATACCCTAAGTGTCAAGGGTAATGATGTCAGTATGGATTATCGAAAATCAAAATAATGTTTATCATTATCACAACATTGGAGACATATCTTTTCATTTCCCTATTTTTGGGCTGTGACATTTCTTGATATTTTTTGCATCAACTAGGATTTATCTGCTGGACTTGAGTCCACTATAGCAAAAGAAGCTCTTTGCTGCGGCTCTCTGATCTGGCTAAAATAGGAAGACTCCAAGTGGGGCACCCTCCTCTATGATGTCCATAAGCCCTAATAGGGATTATGCACAGGAGTTGTCCAGTTAGGAAAAACCTTTTAAGATGTTGAAGTTTTTAGTGCTTTACTGAAAAAAAGCCTTCAATGATACTGCATGTTGAGGGACTCTTGTTTTTCTTTTAGACTTCCTTGAAAGTTCCTTGATTTAGGGTGTCACACACTATAGAACGAGCCATGTTATTATGCTGGATTAACTGAATATAAAGCCAGGTTTCAAAAATAGAAAAATAAAGAACAGTCAGTACCTTGGCAGCCAGCTCTTTTTGTCTTTCACTAGCACTCTCCAGAGGGTTTTCCTCTACATTTGGGGACCCTTCTTCTTGGGACTGCACCAGCTGACATGTTGGACTGAGTGGAAGCATCTCATCTGTAGGAGAAGGGGTAAGACTGTCTGCTGCTCCCCTGAGTGTGGCTTCCAGTTTCTCACGTAGGAGTAGGTAATGACGAGTTCTCTCAACCTGAACAAGTGCAATGATAAGAAGACATTTTAAATCACTATAGTTATGAAGCCTCCTGATGGCTCCATATGTATTTGTTATTAGTTTTCTAGAATGCATAATCTGGCCATGGATTATTTCAAGTTTGACAATCCTCAACGTAGTGGCGGTTACCTTGCTTGGCCAGAATAACATAGATCAGGCACTGTTTTTATATGTAATGGGTTGAAGGCAATGACAGTCTTAGGACCAATTAAATGGTATTTTAAAAAGGCTTTGTTTCATACAGACAATTGCCCACATTTACCTTAAATTGCCATATTTTACGCCAGTTTAAGTAAAGGAGATAGATGGAGTGATTTGCACCAATTTTTTTTTTTCTTAAAAAAAACACGCCTCAAATTTGGCACATTTTGAACTCTTTGACAGTGAGAAAATAAAATGTATGCCTGCTATTGCATGACCAAGAAAATGATGTTTAATTCCCCAGCGTGCCGATCGCAAGTGCCACTGAGGCGAAACATAATGTGCAAGTGCTCCTGCACTACACAGTGCAAGCGACGCCCTCTGCTCTGAGTGACAGCTAAAGCAGTCTCCTGATTGACCGTCACTCAGAGCAGAGAGTGGCACTTGTGATCGCCGTGTTCAGGAAAACAAGCATTGGTTTCTTGCTCATGCAAATTGGTCTTCCCCTCCCCTATATCACCCTGTCAGCAGTTTTAAAGCCTCAAAATTGCTGACAGGTACTCTTTAAATTGTTTAGCAAATGTGGGTTATTGGGCTTCATGTATAAAAACTGTGGAACAGAGAAATTGCCCTTGTTGCTTATAGTAACGAATCACAGTGCAGCTTTCAATTTTCCATTTTCCAGAGTAGTTTATCAAATAAACAATGGGCTCTGATTGGTTGCTATGGGCAACCATGCCAGTGTCACTGTTAGTTTTAAAAAATTGGGCCCTTATTTTTGTATGAATTAAATATATATATTTTTTTAAAAGTATAGGGTTCAGTGCCGCAGATGTTAAAGAAGACCTGTTGTCTCTTCCGACATGTTTGTTTTAGTAAACATACTGTATATATGTATTTCTCATGAAATAACAATTCTGGAACTCCACATTGTGCTGTTCCTCTGTTGTTTCTCCTGGAAAGGTATGAATAAATTGGGTGTTACCATTCCCCTTATCGATAGGGCTTGTCCCTGAACAATGTCCAATCAGTGGTTGTAGTGTCAGGCTGTGTAGTGACACGCTATTGACAGGGGGAATAGTAAGACATAGTTGTCAATTTAAGCGCTGTTCACATCAAGTCACATATCTCTGTTTGGGGTATATGTTGGGAGGACTCCCAAAGTATAACTCCGACGGAATGCTGCAACGTATCCTCCCACTGTATAAGCATACAGTGGAATGCATCGCATATACAGCCCCCTCTATTGTCAAAGGCTGGCATTTACATGGCAAAGCACAACTCCGAACAAACCCCTGAACACTGGAGCCCTTGGTGGTGGAGGTGCCTGGGGGTCCCCTGGCACCAGCAGAAGAAGGTGCAGGGAAACTGCAGGTTCTGGTCCCCTTTTGACCTCCTTCTTCACTGCTGTCATGGCTACTGGTGTCTGAAGTTCATTCCCTCCACCACTGTGCTGCCCAGGGAACCTCCAGTTACATGACTGTTCATATATGTATGAACAGTTACGTCACGCGTTTCCCCAGATGGAGACAATAAAGCAGCTGGAGTCCTTGGACAGAGAGAATCAGGATTGACAGAGGGGAAGCTGAACCCCAATGTGGGGACTCCAGCTTCTTTCAGCCTCTTCTGCACTGTATATAACCACAGCTGAAGATGCTGCAAGTGACCATCTTAGTGAATACCACTCAATACTACTTGTAATATGCTCACGGGCGACTCTGCCAATCACAGGTTGGATCTCATAGCAGACCCTCTTCACGCTGACCAATGAGAATGCCACTGACATCTCTTGCCCATGTGTCTGGCAGCCCCAGACTGTGTACACACTGTAAGTGCTCGAAAGAGAGAGGAAGAGATAGAACATGATACTGGGGGGAGGGGGTACCAGAGCAGACAGGGGCTGCCTTTCCGGGGCCAGATACAGGCGAATGACACCTCTACCGACACAATCATTGCAGTGCACATAGAAATAATCAGCGGGCAGTATCTATGACAAAGAAGCTCCAGTGACAACAGTCCATATATGGACCCAGAGGCTATTATGGCATGCGTTTTTACTGGACTCCATGGGATGGAATAGTGTAGTACACTACGCTATTCATACTTTTTTTTTTTTTTAGGTATGCTGATGTATATTGGCCAGATGGAGGCCAAAAGGACACTCTTTTGGCCTCTGTCTGGCAATGGAAGCCGATGGAAGCTTTTGTGGCGTACACACCAAATGTAGAAGAAAAACGTGATGTGATCAGGGCCTTATTCATGCATTTCTAGGAGGAATAACTAAGGAATGGCATAATGCAGAGTTCTGAGAAATTATGCTCTAGAATTGCTATTTCATGAGGAATACATTCATATGTTTACTAAAACAGACACGGTAAATGACTACAAAACACCAAAACAAGACAACACAAACTGTATAAAAGCTGCTATTCGTCAACTGAATCGCTAAATACTGCAATAAAATTCACTCAACATTCTATGAGCTGTCCGATATATTTTGTTTAGCGAATATGATAGGTAACAAGATCTAGGAAATACCTCCTGAAGTAGGCTGAGTTTCTCCAGTTCCCATTGATGATCAAGGATTAAGCTGTCACTTCGTGGCCTCCAACCTGCAAGGTTCTCTTCACCCCGCACATATGCCACAGAGGTGTCGAGCACACGTCTGCGTCTTCTCTGCATGCCTAGGTACATATGACATGGAACACAGGAAAGGGTCAGGCAGATACACAAGATGGCTTTAGCTTAAATTTGGGAGTATTTGGGAAATTTTCATTTGGTTTATTTTTTAGTATATTGCTATATTACATTCAACTATATTTATATCACAGGCTGCTTTCATATTGCTTCTTACTGCCCTAGCCTATGCCAAATAAGTGTCCAGAATACAGACACCCCTTGAATCCTGCCATCGTGTCAGGAGGCAACACAACTGTGATGCCTGTTGTCCAACTTGTTTTCTCCAGTGCTGATGTCTGACTACTGAGATATAAGAATAGATTAGAGAATTGGTGGCTCATATGTAAGTTCCTGTTAGAGGAGTAGAGACCATGTAGAAGATAAGTGTTTTGTATTATAGGAGCAGTATGGCTGGCTCATCCGTATGGGCAATTCTCTGGCTGGCACATATGTAAGAGCACTGTAGCAGTAACTAGTCTGTGGACTCTGCTATGATATTGAAGCTACTTTATGGGCACTGCTAAGTGGCTGAGACATTATGAGTAAATCTTTGTAGTGAACACAATGACGTGATCAAATCTGTATTGATGTTATTACCAGTGTTCCCTCTAAGGCTTCGTTCACATCTGTGTCAGGGTCCCGTTGTGACGTTACATTTTGGCGGAATGAATAGCGCAGTCGACTATGGTATTGATTCCGTCAAAACGACACAACCCTTGCATAACTGAGACTAACGGAAACCATTGGTACCGGATCTGTCACCATTGAAATCAATGGTGATGCAAACAGAAACCTATGGTTTCTATTTGTTTCAGTCAGGGTTCCGTTCTGACGGGAAACTCTGATGGAACACTTGAACGGAGCCCTGACGCAGATGTGAACGAAGCCTAAACTGTGCGCACTGAAAAGGACAGAGTTAAAACAACACATTAATAAGGTCAACAAGCTCAATAAGGCTGAATTTATATGTGGCGTATTTTTATGCTACAAATTTTACTACAGCGAATCTGCCACAAAATTTGGATGTAGATTTGCAAGTGGTGAAATATGAAGCAACTCCGCGACAAATCCACATCAAAATCTGCATGTAAAACATGCTGATATTGCGGCATGCTCCTGTCTTCAGGATGTGTTTTTTTAACTCTATAATTTTCGGAGCGCACAGCATAGAGGGAACAGTGGTTATTACTGTGCCAGAACTTCTATTTGAGCTACATGATCTTCATAGGCCCACTGCGTAAGAACTACCTGGTTCTAGTGTGCTCTCCTATGAACATTACTATTTGGAGTAAATCAGGGGCCTCTTTCGTGTCACGAGCTCTGGGCACATGATTATCTTGAGGTTATACTAGTTTTGAGTTAAGGTCTGTATGATAAAAGGGAGGCTATGCTGGAGCAGGTTAAATCGGAGAGATTGGCTGTGGCATGTGGTAATACTACGCAACTCCCATGTGTATATCATATAGATTCTACATAGTGGTTGACAATTACTTAAAGGGTAAATTTACTCAAAATTATTTTCTGATATTTCAGATACAACACTCTGGGACTGCTAAGAAATGTATTTGACCGAAATTCTAAAACAACATGAAATTTTAAAACAACATTTTAAGCAAAGGGCCATTCACATAAATTACAGCATGCTTACAATGTTATGTGAGATTTCTAGTAACAGAAATCTCTCAGTAGTGCCAAAGGGAGCACTCTATAGAGCCCTTTAATTCTGAAAGACAGTGGTGGTCCGAAATCTTAGATTTCACCAATAAAACTTTCTCATATCTATCTATGACATATCAGAAATTCGTTTTTCACCTCTAAACAGAATAAGAAAATGTGCATTATCACATGCCAAGATGTAAAAATGACACTCACCTGGACTGCTGGCTTCTGCAACCCGGCATAGACTGAGTTCATATACTCCAGTAACACGGTTACTGTAAAAGCGAAAAGTTAGGATCAAGACATTAAACAGAAGCCATCATGCAGCTTTTTTGGTGCAATTTTGCAGGCATTATTTTAATGACAAAACTGCACTAGTGGTAGCAAATATAAAAAGTTTTGTACATGTTATTTTCAACAATGCTTTCATATGGGGAAAATCCATAAAAACACATTACAGAATGCAGCAATTGCGGCTAATGCAGTATATAGTGGCCTCATCCACATGACTGTAAGGCCGTGGAATTTGTCCGTAATTGTGGGCCGTAAATACGGTCCAGAATTACGGACCAATTCACTTTTATTGACCACGGACACCTTCCCGTATATTTTCGGGAAGGTGTCCGGCCCGTAGAAAGCCTCCGCAAAAGATAGGACATTTCCTATCTTTTGCTTTTTACGGACTGTGCTCCCATACTCTATATGGGAGAATGGGCTGAAAATACACTTGGCTGTCCGCGGCCGCCAGTGGCTGGCTGTGCCCGTAATCACGGACAGTGATTACAGACACGGCTATGTGCATGAGGCCTGGGAGTTTTCACTGTCTGCAAATACGGATCCGTAGTCATCCGCAAATACGGGACAGTATCCGTAATTACGTAGTGCATCCGTATTTACGGATCCGCAAAAAAAACCAGGGACTAATCTTGGGGAATCCACCTGCGTCGCATAGCAACGCTTCCGCAATTACGGACGGCTATGGATCCACCTCCGTAGCCGTCTGCAATTGTGGAAGTGCCCATAGACCTCTATGTGGAGACCATACCGCAATTGCGGACAAAAATAGGACATGTTCCATATTTTGTGGATCATTTCTACGGCACGGACACACATCTGTAAATATACTGAAAGGTGTCTGTGACCAATAGAAATGAAAGGATCCACAATTTGATCTGTAATTACGGATGAAAACTACGGCCCCATGGAGTTATTCTCCCTTAGAAGCATGAACTCACCTCTCAGAAGCACGGAGACTGCCTGTACCAAATAGGTTTCGGATGGAACGACATGCAGGCAGTTTGGCATCCCGAGAATAAAAGACCATGCAGAAGTCTTTGGTGATGACAGCGGGCTGTGTACAATTCTCCATCTGTTAGGAAAAGATTTAATTGGTTTTGCCTTGCTTTAATGAAATTCCTTTGTCTACAATACATACATTCAATCCAGCATTTGAAGTATTACCATCTTATAAAGCAGCGCTGCAGCCCCTTCACTGTTTTTGCCTGCGTATCGGCGCCCGGCCACCTGCTGTGAATATTACTGTCTTCTATTACTGTTCTGCTCTGTATATTGCAGCAGTTGCAACCAAATAGATGTACTCTGGATGACTTACCATCTACTTGTCCCCTTCCCGCACATTTTTATTTACGTAAAAAGAAAAATATTAACAAGCTGTGGATATCACTTAATTTTAATGTACAATGGTCCCTCAAGTTACAATGGCCTCAGGTAACAATATTTTCAACATACAATAGTCTTTCTTCGGCCATCGTAACCTATGACCAAATTCAACATACAATGCCGCAGACTGCGCCAATCTGTGCTGCATGTGAGTAGCTGGAATATGCACCCAATCAATGTGGGCATTTCACTGGTAATACGTCTGTTAATCAGAGCATCACATTGGAGGCAAATAAAGCCTCTCTGGAGTCCAGTTCTGTTCTCTGCATCTGCCTGGAGGATCTGCTCATTTGCCCACCAGGTGAGGGTGGCTCCATTCTATTTTTAATGTGCACAGGACCCTGTCTTCAACATAGAAAATGATTCACCAGCTTCCAGCTGCTTTTTCCGACTTTTATATGTAAGGACTTGCCTTATTAGTATTAGTTATCTGCTTAGATTTCTTTCATCCTCATTTTTTGTTTTGGGTTGCCTTTTTTAGGGCTTTGGAGCCAATTACCAGTTTTCCATAGCGTTATGGTCGCAAATTGCGATATTTTCAAGTTACAATGGTTGTTCTGGAATGAATTACAGGGTTGTTGCCAGAATGGACAATTATAGCATCCATTAACAGCTTGATAAAAGGCCTTACTGTATTAGCCCGAAACGTCGCTTAAATAATATGGTGCACATTTGGCTGGAATAAAATACCATACTAAAGCATTTGAAAATAGGAGGGCTGTCTTTTATTTAAAGAATTATAACCTTCAATGCTATTTGTCATTAGAGCATCGAGCTGACATAGTACCTGCCATTACATCATCTTGGGGTAAGGCAGTTCATAGTTTAAAGGGGTTGTCCCAGAATCAACAATTATCACCTATCCACTGAATAGGTGAAATTTGTCTGACAGCTGGGGGTCCCATCACTGTGACGCCACTGATTGTGAGAGTGGAGGTCCCAAACGATGTTCCTCCTCACTTCTCGCCCGCAGTGTGGAGGACATTCAATGGTGTGGTGATCATGTGAGCGCTAGGGGTCCCAGCGGTGGGGCCCCCAGCGAACAGACAATGAATTGTTGAATCTGGCACAGCAGCTTTAACTAATCTAACTGTAAAGAACCGTTTCCTATATTGATGTCTGAATCGTCTTTCCTCCACACGTAAAGAATGTGCCTCTAATCCTTTCTAAAGTTCCAGTGCCAGTTTTCTAGTGCAAATGCATTGAGAAATATGGTTAAATACCATACTTGTAAAGCCCCTGTGCAACTTTTTCTACTCTGTGCTACACATTTCTCCAAGTTTTCTGATACATTTCTGCTGAAATGGTGCCTCAGTATTAGCAAATCTTCCTCATTATGTAAGCACCCCATATTGGAAAGAGAAGAAGCTGTATTACGGCAGGTAACATGTTTTACTTGTTAAACTCTAACCATATGACTAATGACAAAAATGAAAAGTATTAATGTGGTCAGAAAATTTTCCCAGACAATTGTGTAATTTGTTCATAAATGAGACATACAATTTTTTCAGGACACGTACACCATTTTATGGAGTGCAACATATTGGTCCATGTGGCAAAGTATGTTTAGATGCAATACCAACCGTTTGTGTAGTCTTACCTCTACATAGGCAGACAAGGTCATGTAGATCTTCTCTCTGTATGGAGTGACACGGTTCAGCAGTAGGGAGTTGTGCATAGAACTATCCCATGCCACTTCAAAGTGATAGAAAGTCCTGTCATGAGAGGAAATGATTAAATCCTTGGTGCACACATATGTGGATAGATCTTATACACACACACACACACACACAAACACACACACACGGACACAGAACGTTACAGAAACATACATTACAGAAACATACATTACACTAAAGACTCTATTTACCAATCTGAATGTGTTCCTTAGGCCTCATGCACACGACCGTAGCCATGTGCACGGCCGTGATTTTCGGGTCGGCCAGCAGCGGAGTGACACCCGCGGGCCGCCCGCAAATCGCAGGCCGTGCGCATGGCCACGTCCATTATTTCCTATGAGCCTGGACCGGAGCCAGGCTCCTGGGCCATGCACGGACCGTGAAAAACACGGTCGTGTGCATGGGCCCATAGGAATGAATGGGTCCGTAATTCTGGATTGTCGGGGGAATTGCGGCCGCAAAAACACGGTCGTGTGCATGGGCCCATAGGAATGAATGGGTCCGCAATTCTGGATTGTCGGCGGAATTGCGGCCGCAAAAGCACGTTCATGTGCATGGGGCCTTTAGGTTAGAGACACAGCTTTTGGAGGTGCTAAGATATAGTGTCCCACATTGTATCATGGTTGCAAATTTTTGGACCATGAAAACAATGCCTCTAATACTCATTCCCTCCATGTAATAATATATGTTATTTGGAACTGTCCTTATATATTTTTACAAGCAACCGAGGGTCTACACATATTGGGGCAATTCTCGGCAGTATTGCTGAAGGTGGGATCAGACATTTATAAAAACGAAAACACTACAGTAATGTGTATAATAACATATCTACTAACAGTAAATAGAGTCTGGAGCAGGATACTGCTATATGTATACCACAACAGTAAACCAGAGAATATACTGACAAAGAGTTTTATCCATGCATAGCAATACACAAACATAAAGCAGTCTACGTGGAAATTGGTCAAAGTAAATGTACAGTATATATAATAGCTGAACACTGGGATAAGGCAGAGTACCTGTAATAATCTCCTTGAGCAACAATCATTATAACAATCAAGTATTGCATCCGACTATAGAGCGATTGTGTTTCATTAAGGTGCGGTGTTTACATTTATATCTGCATTTTATGTTGTTTTTTTACTTATATAAGGGCATTTTCACACGGCCACAATACAGGGGCATTTTAGCATCCATACTACAGCCACAATATCTAGACCTCCCACGGTTCTACTGAACTGGATGGTGATCCAAGTTTGTTTCAATTAAACCACGAGAAGTCCAGGTATTGTGGCTGTAATACAGAAGTTAAAATGCCTCCGAATTACGGCCTTCTGAATGCGGCCTAAGGCAAGTTTTGGGATTTTTGCATGATGTGAGTCCTAAGTAGTCCACAGCTGGTCATTTGTGCAGCGAGATGTCTCATGACATTTATGGTCATGGATTTATATCAATGCCCTCAGATTGTATAATTACAAATAAGTTTTCCGTGTGGTACAGAATCTTATGGTTCTCAGAATTTATATTAAAATATATATTTATTGACTTGTGTTTAATGAGACACCAAGTACCTGGGACCACGCTTCTATGCCATGTTTTGAGACCAAAGATGTCAGTATGCCTTTTTTAGTGGTTTCCGAATGTACTGTATGCATGACAGGACTATTCAAAAAAAATTGTGGGACCAACATAAGTATCCATCTGATGTGCACATCTAATGCTTATTTGATACGTTACAGCACACTCTTTCACATTATGTTTTTTTTCTATCCTTTAGAAAATGTTTTCCAAAGTGAGTCAAGTCAAGTTTTTGTGGACTACTTAATGGATACTTTTTATTTTTTTTACATGTAGGGCTTTATTCTATTGTGTACACTAACTAAACATATACGCACATTTACACATGTACACATTTTTTTTATATATTGGACGTCAATGTGATGACATACAGATGTAGCTGTCTTTATCTTGGCATTAAATACACAGAGGCAAGATCCTTTATCTTGACTTTTTCAATGACTTTTCAATGGCTTTTGATGTGTGATATCACACTGCAGCAAGTTAGCAGAGTCAAGATAAAGATGGCTACACAGATGTTTGCATATACTTTTTTGGTATAATTTTTTTTTTTACATTAGATAAAACAAGTCAGTATGTCCGAACTGTAAGGACATGCCCACACGTGGCGGATTTCCTCCGCAACTGTCCGCATCAATGGCGCACAGAATCTGCGTTGCAGATTCTGCGGCGGATCTCCCCAAAATGTGCAGTAAATTGATGCGGACTAGCTGCTGCGGACTGCGGTAAAAGTGCTTCCCTTCTTTATATCAGTGCAGGATAGAGAGAAGGGACAGCACTTTCCCTAGTGAAAGTAAACGAATTTCATACTTACCGGCCGTTGTCTTGGTGACGCGTCCCTCTTTCGGCATCCAGCCCGACCTCCCTGGATGACGCGGCAGTCCATGTGACCGCTGCAGCCTGTGATTGGCTGCATCCGTCACTTAGACTGAAACGTCATCCTGGGAAGCCGGACTGGAGACAGAAGCAGGGAGTTCTCGGTAAGTATGAACTTCTATTTTTTTTTACAGGTTGCTGTATATTGGTATCGGTAGTCACTGTCCAGGGTGCAGAAACAGTTACTGCCGATCGCTTAACTCTTTCAGCACCCTGGACAGTGACTATTTACTGACGTCTCCTAGCAACGCTCCCGTAATTACGGGAGCCCCATTGACTTCCTCAGTCTGGCTGTAGACCTAGAAATACATAGGTCCAGCCAGAATGAAGAAATGTCATGTCAAAAAAGCAAGACGCATCCGCAGCACATATAACATTTTCATGACAGCTGCGGACTTCATTGCGGAATTTAGAATCTCCATTGAAGACAATGGAGAAATTCCGCCGTGAGTCCGCAACCAGTCCGCCACAACTCCGCAACAGCCATTGCATGCTGCGGACACCAAATTCCGCACCGCAGCCTATGCTCCGCAGCGAAATTTTACTCATCGTCTAAACGAACACTGCTAAATAAAAGTGGAAGTCAATGGAGAAACGGCTCCGCTGCGGATTAACGCTGCGGAGTGTCCGCTGCGGAATTCAAGAGGAAATCCGCCACGTCTGGCCATGCCCTAAGAAATAAACTATTCATTCTCAATTACTATATTTTTCAAACTATAAGGCCAGGTTCCCACATAGCGTAAATGTTGTAGAATTCTGTGCGGAAAATCTGCAGCATTTACAGCAGCAGCAAAGTGGATGAGATTAAGAAAATCTCATGCCCACGCTGCGGAAAGAACCTGCAGTGTAAACGTTAATAAATTGACCTGCGGTGCGGCCTCCTGGGATGGCGTTGCATACCATGTGACCGCTGCAGCCAATCACAGGCTGCAGCGTCACATGGCTGTTCAAACTTTTTTTGTTGTTTATGTGATTCATATATGTGGGGATAGTGACTGCCTCCATTTCTTGATCTTGCACTCCTCCCATTCTGCCCTGGGTGATTTTAATTAGTTTAACGCTGGTTCCTATCATCCCCAAGTATATGTAGGCTTTGTCCCATTTCTGGGTGTATGTGCAGCGTAGGTCCCACCTCATAGAGGTCGCCTTGTCGTGGCAGGTGGGCTCACACAATTTGATCAAAATTTGCGCTAAGAACCTCTCTATTGTATGTAGATTTAGCAGTAATGCATATTTATTTATATTTAGTGGCTTAGGTGGCATTAGGGTATGTGCACACGGTAGCAGGCTTTTACGTCTGAAAAGACAGACTGTTTTCAGGAGAAAACAGCTGACTCGTTTCAGACGTAAATGCTCCTCCTCGCATTTTGCGAGGCTTCTCTGACAGCCGTAAATTTTGAGCTGTGCTTCATTGAGTTCAATGAAGAACGGCTCAAATTACGTCTGAAAGAAGTGTCCTGCACTTCTTTTGACGAGGCTGTATTTTTACGCGTCGTCGTTTGACAGCTGTCAAACGACGACGCGTAAATGACAGGTCGTCTGCACAGTACGTCGGCAAACCCATTCAAATGAATGGGCAGATGTTTGCTGACGTATTGTAGCCCTATTTTCAGACGTAAAACGAGGCATAATATGCCTCGTTTACGACTGAAAATAGGTCGTGTGAACCCAGCCTTAGTGTTCGCAGAGTGCTGTTGCCATTTTCTTGTGTACATGGCCTGCAACGTCATCCAGGAAGGCTGGACTACACGCACAGAAGAGGAGGGGGTAAATATAGTTTTTTTTCTCCCCAGCGCTTTTTTCCGCAGCGGAAATTCAGTTAGAATTTTTTTCAGACGGAAGGTGCTGCGGGTTCCAGGTCGGATACGCTGCCAAGTTTTTATGCAGCATATCCGACCCATGGGAAACCGGCCTTAAGCATACTTTTTAGAAAGAGAAAAATCTTACTAAAAAGAGTCGGAGTCAGAGGAACCAGGCAGCGAAAGCCCCACTATCTGTTTCTGTAACAATAGGGCAGATTGCTCATGAGATGCTCTGCCTGATCATAGAGAGAACTGTGCAGCTGTTCATAGCTGTGCAGTCCTCTATGTCTCTGCCCAGCACTGAGATGTTTAACCACCAGACTACCAGGTATAACCCCATTTCTATCCTTCACAACCAAGGAAGGGTCGTTACCCTACACCTTGCATGTTAACCTAGATCACCAGGGGATCAAATATTAGCACCCCTCTTTTACCCTAGCCCACCAAGGAAGGGGACATTATTCTAGACTACAAGGGAATCAAATATTAACCTCTTCACTAACCTTGACCACCAAATCTGCTGAAATTAACCTCTCAACTACCTTAAACCACCTGAAAAGTCTCAAATAGTATGAAATATTTGTTTTCTATTTTCTAAATTTAGGTGCTAATAGTCGAATGTGTTTTAGAATCTAAGAGAAAATGTTTTTGTGTCAAATGTATGCAAATGTAGTCCATACATTTACAATGTATACGTTTTTTAATACAAATTTATTTTTGAAAGTGCTGTTCCGTAAAATGCTTATAAAGAAAAACATAGACTGCCTCTGAATGTATATCATTATACACTCATACAAGGAATACCCCACAGTGAGACACAAGAATCAGTTTTATATGAGTAAGGAAGGCAGATGGAAAGGAGAAGATGAAAAGGAAACTGATGGTGGAGAAGCAGGATTTTAGGATCTTGATTTTAGGATATAATGGCAAGGTGGAGTATAGAGTAACAGCGGATGGGTGAAGGTAACTGAAGCAAAAAGAAAGCTTGGAAACAATAAAAATAGAGGATGGGTGATAAGATCTAGGATAAGATGAAAGAGGGAGACCAAGGACATGAGATGAACTCAAGAGCTACTGGAAAAAGGGGGAAGGGAAAAGAAAATGGATTTATCAACTTGTAGTACAAAGAAAAGGCTCTAAATGACTTGGAGATCTAGAGTAATGGGCTGGCACAAGCATGGAGAAGGAAAGACAGGTCTCTTTATGTAAAACAGTTTTGACTGGGAATAGGATACAAATTAAACAGTAGGTAGAAGTAACCATATATGAAGGAGAGACAGACAGAGATACGAGGGCAGAATATCAGAAGTGAGTACCTGTTGCCCCCCACGGGTTGGCTGCTGAAGGTAGGAGCCCCAAATATACAGAGTGAGAGAGTGCAAGTGGCAGGGGCAATACAAAACAAAGTGGGGCAGGTAACCCAGACACATAGAAGCATAAATCAATGCAGTGCATGGAGGGAGAGGAATCAGGAGTTATCTGGATTCTTTGAATATATTTCCACTTTCAAAACAAATTCTACAAAATATCCTCCAGTCATACTAAATGTACACAATACAGACAACAAACATTCTTCAATCAGGTAAAAACTGTGTTTTTATTGTTACAATGATTCAAATCCTGTGCTTTCCTTCACACATATAGTTACAGTGCCTTGTGAAATAATTCACCCCCTTTGGTGTTTTCCCTGTTTTGTTGCATTACAACCTTGATTTAAAATGGATTTTTGAAGTTTTTTTTTTAGTTTAATACCATTTGAGTTACACAACATGTGTACTGCTTTGAAGGTGCAAAATATTTTTTGTCGTGACACAAAGAATCATTAAGACAAAAAGCAGAGATCTTTGATGTGCACAAGTATTCACCCCCTTAAAGTCAATATTTTGTGGAGCCACCTTTTGCTGCAGATGTATATCTCTTGGGGTATGTCTGTGTGTCACGTTGGGTTCGTGGACCCACAGGGCCGTACCGCCTTGGCGGTATGTCAGCTGGCCAACAGGGCGCAGGTCAGAGTCTATAGTTCTATAGGGTACCTGTGGCAGCTCGGACAGTAGCAAGGCAGGCTTGGCTGGGACTAGGCTGCAGGTAGACGTCAGGCGTTTAGTAGCAGGACAGGCATAGAATACAGCACAGCACGGCTCCAGCACAGCACGGCATTAGATAGCACGGGATACAGGAACAGGAACTGGAACAGAAACACACTAGGAGACCATCGCATAGACAAACTTAGGGTACGACAACAATGCTCAGGCATAGAAGCAAGGGGCTGAACCCCTCTTATAGTCCAGGGACTCATGGGTTCATAGTTAATCAAAGTCCAGTGCGCGCCGCCCCTTTAAGAGTGGGCACAAGCGTGCGCGCGCACCCTACAAGATCTGGCTGAGGTGAGTGGAAGCGAGCGCTGGCGTCTCCTGAGGAGGAGACTGGGGCCAACGCTCGCTGACTCGTGGCTGCGGCTGTCAAGAGGAGAGTGGAGCTGACGCCCACAGCCACAGACATGACAGTATCCCCCCTCTTACGCCCCCTCTTCTTGGGACCAGAGTAAGAGAGAAACTTCTTCAGAAGAGTAGGAGCATTTAGGTTCTCCTCTGGCTCCCAGGACCTCTCTTCAGGACCAAACCCCCTCCAATCCACCAAATAAAAAGTATTTCCTCTCACCTTCTTAGTGTCCAAGATCTCCTTAATCTCAAAGGTGTCTGAAGGACCGCTGGAGGCAACCGCAGGGCTAGGAGTCTTGGTATAGCGGTTCAGAACCACCGACTTCAGGAGGGAGACATGGAAGGAGTTGGGGATCTTGAGGGTAGGAGGCAACCGAAGCTTGTAGGCGACAGGGTTGATCTGCTGTAGGGTCCGAGGAACATGGGAGCAAACTTGCATAATGGCACCCTTAGTCGGATATTCCTTAAAGACAGCCAAACCCTCGTGCCAGGGAGAAATTGAAGAGGTTCGCTTCTCCTTGTGTCCGCCTTCCGGTTTATGCGGTCGACTGCCAGTAGGATGGAGAATCGAGTCTGCTGCCAGATCTGCAGGAAGTCTCTAAAAGCGGAGTCAGCTGCTGGTACCTCGGAAGTATCGGGCACCGGGAGAGGAATTCATGGGTATTGGCCGTAGACAATGAAGTACGGTGTATTTCTTGTGAACTCGCTGGTGTGATTATTATATGAGAACTGCACCCAGTCATCATGCAGCTTGGAGGTGAAGTGGCGTAGGTAGTTCTCCAAAATCTGATTGATCCTCTCGACTTGACCATTGGACTGAGGATGGTAGGCTGAGGAAAAATCCAACTTCACACCGAGGAGTCCGCAGAGGGCTCTCCAGAACTTCGAGGTGAACTGAACCCCCCCATCAGACACAATATGCTGCGGCAAGCCGTGCAGGCGGAATATGTGTTGGATGAATAGCTTGGCCAGCTGAGGAGCAGAAGGAAGACCGGTCAGTGGAACGAAGTGGGCCATCTTAGAAAATCGATCCACCACCCAGACAGTACTGCATCCTGGAGATAGAGGCAGGTCCGTAATAAAGTCCATAGCTATATGCTGCCAGGGAGCATTTGGCACAGGCAATGGCTGGAGCAGACCAGCAGGTCTGCAGTGAGCGACCTTGTTGGCTGCACATACTGAACGGGAAGAAACAAAGTTCATAATGTCCTTGGGCAGCGTGGGCCACCAGAAATAATGAGCAATCAGATCTCGGGTCTTACGGACCCCCGCGTGACCTGCTAGTCTAAAGGAGTGTCCCCAGCAGAGGATTCTTCCATGATCAGCTAGGCGCACAAAAGTCCTCCCTGGAGGAATGTCCCCAACTTGCAGGGGATTGACGGAGACAATGCAAGATGGATCAATAATGTTCTGTGGAATTTCCATGGTGTCATCAGTCTCGAAAGACCTGGGAAAGGAATCGGCCATTACATTCTTGTCGGCCGGGTGATAATGGAGCTCAAACTGGAACCTGGTAAAGAACAGTAACCACCTGACCTGATGAGGGTTTAGCCGTTGGGCCGTCTGGAGGTAGGTGAGGTTCTTATGGCCCGTAAAAATTAGGATGGGATGAGCTGCGCCCTCCAGTAGATGTCTCCACTCCTCCAGAGCCAATTTGATGGCCAGTAACTCCCAATCCCCAATTGAGTAGTTGCATCTGCAGAAGAGAAGAGCTTAGAAAAATATCCACATACCATTGACTTGCCCAAGCAGCCTCTCTAAAACAGGAGTGCACCAGCACCGACAGAGGATACGTCCACCTCCAACAAGAATTGTAGAGAGACGTCTGGATGATGGAAGATAGAGGCTGACGTGAAGGCACTCTTCAGGCTATTGAATGCGGACTCTGCCTCAGGAGTCCACACCTTGGCGTTTATGCCCTTCTTAGTGAGGTTAGAGATAGGAGAAATCAGTGAGGAGAAGTTTGGAATAAACTGTCTGTAGAAATTGGCGAATCCCAGAAAGCGCTGTATGGCCCTCAAGCCTTGAGGGCGTGGCCATTCCAGGACAGATTTTACCTTTTCAGGATCCATCTCGAGACCTCGATTCGAGATGATGTAGCCCAGGAAGGGTAGAGCATCTTTCTCAAACACGCACTTCTCCAACTTGGCGTATAGACAATTTTCCCTTAACCGCAGCAAAACTTGACGGACATGTCTCTGATGCGTCATAGGATCTGGAGAACAAATCAAGATATTTTATCAAGGTAGACTACTACACAAACATAGAGGAGGTCACGGAAAATGTAATTAACAAGCTCCTGGAAGACGACGGGAGCATTACATAGGCCGAAGGGCATTACTAGATATTCATAGTGCCCATCACGGGTGTTAAATGCAGTCTTCCATTCGTCACCCGGGCGAATCCGGATTAGGTTGTAAGCCCCCCGCAGGTCTAGTTTGGAAAAAATCTTGGCACCACGTATACGATCAAACAGTTCCGAGATCAGTGGCAACGGATATTTATTTTTCACCGTGATCTGGTTGAAAGCTTGGTAGTCAATACAAGGACGAAGAGAACCATCCTTCTTCTTGACGAAGATGAACGCGGCTCCTGCCGGGGATGAAGTCTTCCGTATGAAGCCCCTCTCCAAATTCTCTTTCACATAGGTGAACATGGACAACGTCTCTGGCAAGGAGAGAGGATATACCCTACCACGGGGAAGGGATGCACCAGGAATCAGCTAGATCGGGCAGTCATACGCCCAGTGAGGAGGCAATGTCTCCGTCTCCCTCTTACTGAAAACGTCCGAAAATGCAGCATAATGACCCGGCAATCCTGCCAATGACCGAGGCAATGAAGGCTGAGCCGAACGAATCTGCACCAGGCATCGGCCTTGACACTCAGGACCCCACTGGAGTACCTCTCCAGAATTCCAGTCCAGGACTGGGGCATGTAGACGGAACCAAGGCAGGCCCAGCAACACAGGGTTAACAGCTTTGGATAGGACATAGAATGACAGAAGTTCGGAGTGAAGAGCACCCACTTGGAGCCTCAGCGGCTTGGTCACAGCTATAACTAGGTCTGGCAGGGGTAGACATTTACAGATGCAACCGTCAACGGCCTCTCCAGCAGGGGGCGAGGGGTAATTGAAGAACATCCACCAGGTCTCTACGGATTAAATTAGCAGCGGATCCAGAGTCCAGATACGCAGAGACCTGATGTGTTCTCTCGCCAGATACTTTGGTCATTGGTATGGACAATTTAGATGAAAGTCCTTTCTTACCCAAGGTTGTCGCTCCTAGCAACCCTAGGTTTTGAGATTTTTGTGGACACAAACGCACAAGATGGCCACCGAGGCCGCAATATAGACAGAGTCCAGATGTCTCTCCTGGGTGGATAGCTTACATTGTTCCATCATCACAGACTCCTTAGGAGGATAGACATCTGAGGACAACAGGGGTTGCTGCAAAGTAGGGATCAGACTAGGAAGGCCTCCCTCCCGACGAACCTCTTGGAGGCGTTCTCGGATCCGCATATCAATCCGGGCGGACAGAAGGATGTCATCCAGGGTAGATCTCGAGTGGCAAGTTCGTCCTTAATTTTAGGAGACAATCCATGCCAGAATGCAGCTACCAGGGCCTCATTGTTCCATAACACTTCTCCTGCCAGGGTGTGGAAGTGGATGGCGTACTCACTCACAGAGGTGTCTTCTTGGCGTAGGTTAATTAAGGAAGCCGCTGCAGATGAAACCCGTCCAGGCTCCTCAAACACCGTGCGAAAAGTCCAGAGGAAGCCCTGGAAGTCACGGGTCTCTGTTCCTTGTCTCTCACAGATAGGATTCACCCATGCAAGGGCCTTGCCAGTGAGGAGAGAGACGATGAAAGCGACCCTTGCGCCGTCAGACGAAAATGTCCTAGCATACAGGCTTAAGTGGATCTGGCACTGGTTCAAAAATCCACGACAGGTACCTGCGTCTCTTTCATACCGGTCAGGAAGTGGCAAAGAAAAACGTGGGTCAACACTGCCAGGAGGTGTAGTCTGAGGACCAACACTGCCAGGAGGTGTAGTAGGAGGAACGGCAGCTTGTGCCTCCTGCCGACGTGCGAGAATGTTCAACGCCTGGAGGAGTTGGTCCTGTCGAGACCGGAGGTCTAGCATATCCGTCCGCATCTCCTGTGACGTCATCATGGTCTAGAATCAACCAGCGGGGTCCATGGCCTGAGTGTACTGTCACGTTGGGTTCGTGGACCCACAGGGCCGTACCGCCTTGGCGGTATGTCAGCTGGCCAACAGGGCGCAGGTCAGAGTCTATAGTTCTATAGGGTACCTGTGGCAGCTCGGACAGTAGCAAGGCAGGCTTGGCTGGGACTAGGCTGCAGGTAGACGTCAGGCGTGGAGTAGCAGGACAGGCGTAGAATACAGCACCGCACGGCTCCAGCACAGCACGGCACTAGATAGCATGAGATACAGGAACTGGAATAGAAACAGGAACACACTAGGAGACCGTCGCATAGACAAACTTAGGGTACGACAACAATGCTCAGGCATAGAAGCAAGAGGCTGAACCCCTCTTATAGTCCAGGGACTCATGTGTTCATAGTTCATCAAAGTCCGATGCGCGCGATGCCCCTTTAAGAGCGGGCACGAGCGTGCGCGCGTGCCCTACGGAATCCGGCTGAGATGAGTGGAAGTGAGCACTGGCGTCTCCTGAGGAGGAGACTGGGGCAAGCGCTTGCCGACTCGTTGCTGCGGCTGTCAAGGGGAGAGTGGAGCTGATGGCCCGCAGCCACGGACATGACACTGTGTTAGTTTAGCACATCTAGAGACTGGAATTTTTGCCCATTCTTTCAGACAAAATTGCTTCCACTCCTACAAGTTAGATGGTTGTGTTGGTGTACAGTAGTCCAAGTCATGACACAAATTCTCAATTGGTTTAGAGTCTGGACTTTGACTAGTCCATTCCATGACATGTACAGTGAAGGAAATAAGTATTTGATCCCTTGCTGATTTTGTAAGTTTGCCCACTGTCAAAGACATGAGCAGTCTAGAATTTTTAGGCTAGGTTAATTTTACCAGTGAGAGATAGATTATATAAAAAGAAAACCAAAAAATCACATAGTCAAAATTATATATATTTATTTGCATTGTGCACAGAGAAATAAGTATTTGATCCCCTACCAACCATTAAGAGTTCAGCCTCCTCCAGACCAGTTACACGCTCCAAATCAACTTGGTGCCTGCATTAAAGACAGCTGTCTTATATGGTCACCTGTATAAAAGACTCCTGTGCACAGACTCAATTAATCAGTCTGACTCTAACCTCTACAACATGGGCAAGACCAAAGAGCTTTCTAAGGATGTCAGGGACAAGATCATAGACCTGCACAAGGCTGGAATGGGCTACAAAACCATAAGTAAGATGCTGGGTGAGAAGGAGACAACTGTTGGTGCAATAGTAAGAAAATGGAAGGCATACAAAATGACTGTCAATCGACATCGATCTGGGGCTCCATGCAAAATCTCACCTCGTGGGGTATCCTTGATCCTGAGGAAGGTGAGAGCTCAGCCGAAAACTACACTGGGGAACTTGTTAATGATCTCAAGGCAGCTGGGACCACAGTCACCAAGAAAACCATTGGTAACACATTACGTTGTAATGGATTAAAATCCTGCAGTGCCCGCAAGGTCCCCCTGCTCAAGAAGGCACATGTACAGGCCTGTCTGAAGTTTGCAAATGAACATCTGGACATTCTGAGAGTGATTGGGAGAAGGTGCTGTGGTCAGATGAGACTAAAATTGAGCTCTTTGGCATTAACTCAACTCGCCGTGTTTGGAGGAAGAGAAATGCTGCCTATGACCCAAAGAACACCGTCCCCACTGTCAAGCATGGAGGTGGAAACATTATGTTTTGGGGGTGTTTCTCTGCTAAGGGCACAGGACTACTTCACTGCATCAATGGGAGAATGGATGGAGCCATGTACCGTCAAATCCTGAGTGACAACCTCCTTCCCTCCACCAGGACATTAAAAATGGCTCATGGCTGGGTCTTCCAGCATGACAATGACCCGAAACATACAGCCAAGGCAACAAAGGAGTGGCTCAAAAAGAAGCACATTAAGGTCATGGAGTGGCCTAGCCAGTCTCCAGACCTTAATCCCATCTAAAACTTATGGAGGGAGCTGAAGATCCGAGTTGCCAAACGACAGCCTCGAAATCTTAATGATTTACAGATGATCTGCAAAGAGGAGTGGGCCAAAATTCCATCTAACATGTGTGCAAACCTCATCATCAACTACAAAAAAACGTCTGACTGCTGTGCTTGCCAACAAGGGTTTTGCCACCAAGTATTAAGTCTTGTTTGCCAAAGGGATCAAATACTTATTTATCTGTGCACAATGCAAATAAATATATATAATTTTGACAATGTGATTTTCTGTTTTTTTTTTTATATAATCTATCTCTCACTGGTAAAATTAACTTAGCCTAAAAATTCTAGAATGTTCATGTCTTTGACAGTGGGCAAACTTACAAAATCAGCAAGGGATCAAATACTTATTTCCTTCACTGTAAATGTTTACACTTAAACCCCTGTAGTGTAGCTTTAGCAGTATGTTTAGGTTCATTGTAGTCATGGAAGGTGAACCTCCATCCAGTCTCAAATCTCTGACAGACTGAAACAGGTATTCCTCAAGAATTGCCCTCTATACTGCCATCCATATTTCCTTTAATCCTAACCAGTTTTCCCGCCCCTGCCGATGAAAATCATCCCCACAGCATGATGCTGCCACCACCATGCTTCACTGTGGGAATGGTGTTCTTAGGGTGATGGACTGGTGTTCTTGGAAGTGTTGGGTTGGCATCACACATAGCGTTTCCCATAATGGCCAAAAAGTTCTACTTTTGTCTTAGAGTGTGTTCACATCAGCGTCAGGGTTTCGTTCATGGGTTTTGTTCTGTCGGAGGAACCGATAAACGGAAATCCAAACGGAAACCAGAGCTTCTTGTTTGCATTACTATTGATTTCAATAGTAATGCTCACATTGCAATTGTTTTCCCTTTGTTTCCTTTCCACAAGGTGTTTTTTTTTTTTAAATAAAGCATACCTCCTTGCACATTTTTTTTTTTTCTTTTTAAAGTTGACATATTTATATCTTAATAAAAAAAAAATACATCCATGTGAAATCCAAAGCATACAGACATATGTCTCTGTACTACTCACAGGTTGTACGTTGCTGTAATATGGCTATTGTGAATCACCCTGGAAGCTGTCCATACACCTGGCAAATGCCTATGTGCTTAAGGCCATTTTACACGGGCCAATGATCTGGCAAACGAGCGTTCACGATCACTGCCCTGTGTAATCAGGACAGTGATCAGCCAATGAACGAGCATGCGCTCATTCACTGGCTGATCGGCTCTTTATGTTGGCAAAGCAATGGTCACATCGGCAGCTCATCTTCCCATGTAAAGAGGTAGATGTACGGCCGACATAATGCATATGCATGGGGACGAGTGATTGTAGTAAAGATCGTACATTCCCAGACATTAATGATCGTTGCTTCTTGTGAATGAAGCAAACTAGCGCCGATCGACATGCTGTATTATTTATAGGTATTCGTTTTTCTGGTCAAAATCTTGCTATATAAAAGCACCCTTAGGATGTGTTCACATCATATCGGGCTTCCGTCCATGGGTTTCGTTCGAACTTTCTGTCGGAGGAAGCTTTGAATGGAAAGCCAAATGGAAACCATAGCTTCCGTTTGCATTACCATCGGTTTTTTCACAGTAACGATAGCGTAGGACTACGCTATTGTTTCCGCAAAAAAAATTGGAAACCCTACGAAACGGCAAAACAAACGGAAACCAACTGCAACGGAAACATTAACATTAAAATCAATGGTAATGCAAACGGAAACTATGGTTTCCGTTTGCCTTTCCGTTTATCAGTTTCTATGATGGAAAGGTCGATGTGAACAGGCCCTTATCTGACTAGAGAACCTTTTCCCATGTGTTTGGGGAATCTGCCACTTGCGGTTTGGCAATCTCGAAACGTGTTTTCTTTTTTTTTTTAGCAAGGGTTTTGTTTTCTGTCCAGTCTTCTGTAAAGCCCCACACTGTGGAGTGTACAGTTTATGGTCGTTCTATGGACAGATACTTCCATTGCTGCAGATATTTGGAGTTCCTTCAGCGTTATTGTTGGTGTCTGTTGAATCTCTGATTAATGAGGGGAGATTTATTTATTGTTATAGTGCTGGGGGTAGCGTGGATATTTATTCTCGTGACCCTTGTATGTTGTTTTGAATGATATTTCAATAAATGATTTAAAGGAACAGTGTCATCACAAATTATTTTTTTATATGTTAAAGATGTTAGTGCTTTATTAAAAACGTTTATATTTATTTGTGTGTTTGTGTTTTACTTTTTCTTATTTTTACACTTTTTCTTCCCTATGGGTGCTGCCATTTTTTGTTCCATTTCTGTATGTGTCGATTAACGACACATACAGATATGGAATACGGCAGCCACAGTCCCATAGGGACTGCGAACGGCTCCCGTCCCATTCACTTCTGTGTACGGCGTCTGTGTGGGAACTGCGCATGCGCCGCTCCCACACAGTCCAATTTGAAATTGGCGCCGTCCGGCGCCATTTTCCTGTGGACCGGAAGTCGCGGCCGGACAGTAATATTACTACTTCCGGCCGCGGCTTCCGGACTTGTGCACTTGGACCAGCGGCAGCAGACGGAGCGGACGGGCCGGAGGGAGCCGCGGCGGCAGGAGCAGGTAAGAGATTTCAATGTATGTTCGTGTTTGTGTGTGTTTACTACTGTATGTAAACCTACTACACTGTGTGTTAGCTCAAAAAATGGCGACACACAGTGTAGGAGGTTACACCGTTCAAACCCCTCATTGATCCCGGCACTAGCCAGGATAAAGGAGGGGGGGATGCAGAGAGCTCACTAGAGCGAGGGCTTTTTACCCAATTTTGCAATGCTGCAATTTTGGGAATAGCTCCATCTAGTGACCAGAAATGGGAAATATTCTAAATTAGAATTAATTTATAATATTTCCTGACTCGTGAAAAAAATAAAAAAAATGTGAACAATGTTTAATCACCCACACACTAAATGTTTAATTTAAAAAAACAAACATGTTTTTCTGGCAACACATTCCCTTTAAGAAGGAAGAAAGAAAAAAAAACAGGGGAAGAAAATGCCCTCCTTGAACGGTCTGGGAGTTTTGGTGGGCAATCTTCTATTGTCAGGTTTGTAGTGCTGCCATTTTTTTTTTCTTTTTCATATTTTTATTTTTTGGGGAGAAATTGAAAAAACAAATATAGATATATCTCCAACATGGAGCATTGACAGCAGAAGTATACAAATAAAATAATAAGAACTAAAAATTGCAGGCATACATGACATTCACATATAGGTAATTCAAATAAGTATCTCACATATGGAAATGTTACCCATGCCATTTCCTATCAAAATTTCCTTGAAATGGAAATACAGGTTAAATATCGTGAAGATATCGTGCTCGCTCAACTGGAGAGAAAGTGAGAAACAGGGGGAGGGGCTGAGTGGACGGGGGCACCATCAATGAACAACGACCAACATTGCCACTGAAGATTGAATTTATTCGTGGTATGAGACTTAATAGCCCAGGCCATCTCCATCCGATGAGAAAACTTAACTTACTGTATCAGTTCCACCCTTGAGAAAATATCAGCACATTTCCCTTCATGGGCAATCATGAGCCGAGCTGCTAAAATAATATGACAAAGCACAATCCTGGCATAGTACGGAACATGGTGTATATTTATAAAGCATAAAGCCAAACCAGGGCTTAGATTTACATGGAAGATCAGAACTTGCGAGGCTAAATGAAAGGCTATTACCCATAATCTATGGACTAATCGACACTCCCACCAGGTGTGTAGATATGAACCTCTCTCCCCACACTTCCTCCAACACCTGTTCGAGGCGCAGGAGGACATTTTCGAGAGACGGGCAGGAGTAAGGTACCAATGAAAAATAAGCTTGTGTGACATCTTCCAGTGTACAGAACTTCTAGACACCTTTTTTTTAGTAAGGCCATTGCTTTGAACCAAGACTGGACTGATAATTCTAACGTAAGCTCTGTCTCCCATTTAATCAGGTATGATGGTTTAGTTGCAGGGATATAGGCAGTAAATCTATTATAAAACAAAGAGATACGTCTCATTTAGGGAGTCTATTCCTAAAGAATAGTTACGCCTGTCGGGAAACTAACGGACTAGAGGCATCTAGAGAGGACAACGCATGTCTTACACACAAGAATTTAAAGAAATCTGAACATCGGATGCTATAATTAGAGGATATATCTGTGAAAGAACGTTAGACAGTATTATGGAACAGACATCATATACTCTCAATTCCAGCTTCTTCCCATGTATCTACATCAATGTTATTAATAAGAGTACACAGTCATTGACAGAGGAGTGGTGTAAGTGGTATTTCCAGGCCAGAATGGAGACCCTCAACCCTAACAAGGGGACACGAGGCTTACAGATCGGAGGGGAAGAGATGGTCAAAGAAAAAATGAGGGGAGTCCCTAAAGCACACCGTTCTATATCTACCCATCTCTTTTCACACGACGATGACCACCAAGGTTTAATTTGATCAAGCGTTACGGACATAAAATATTTATAAATGTCCGGGACACCCATCCCCCCTGACTGCCATGGTCCAACCATGGTAGAAATACGAACACTGGGTCGCCTCCTGCTCCAAATAAAAGACGAAAGCACCTTCTGCAATCTGGGAAGATAAGAGGCCGGTGTAGTGGTGCCATATTCTTTCTATTTTGTTATAATGGATTTAATGGTGCTCCGTGGGATGTTCAAAATTTAGGATATTTTTTTATAACACATCGCTGATCTATACTTCTCCAAAACTTTTTCTGTGACCTGTTTGGAGAGCTTCTTGGTCTTCATGTTGCTTAGTGGTATTGCAAACTCTGGGGCCTATCAGAACAGGTGTATTCATACTGACGTCATGTGACAGATCATGTGATACTTTGATTGCACACAAAAGGATCTTATTCAACTAATTATATGACTTCTGTTGTTAATTGGTTTGACCAGACCTTATTTAGGGGTTTCATAACAACTTTCTTTTTTTCATTTCACTGAAACAATTTGGACTATTTTGTCAAGTCCATTACAGAAAATCAAACTTAAAATCTATTTTAATTCCAAGATGTTATGCAACAAAACTGGAAAAACACCAAGGAGGGAGGAGTATGGTAAATGGCAAAATTCTAGGTGATTGTTGCTTCTAGGTTGGAGTTACAGCTCCCATTGAACTCAATAATAAAGCAGTCCTCAGTATGCTCCCTCTAGTGGTGGCTGCAGGCAGCGAAAATATATCACATAATTCTGTTTATGCAGGGGATTTGGAGCTCTGTACCAGTTAAAATGGGCTTCAACCCCTATAAAGATATATTATGAAATTAACATGTTTTTGTAGGAGGACTTATTTATACTTTATTTAGAATCCATTCCTTGCTTTGGCTGAATGAAAATGCATTAGAACCTGCAATAAGCCGTCCAGTGTGAATTTATATGCAACAGTAGTATGCTACACTTTTTTGTATCCAATCCCAGTTTTGGCAATCCAACCCCCTCCCCAAAAAAAACAAAAAACATAACAAACAACCAAAAAAAAAAAAAATGCATCAATACTCTACTGTATGCTGTACTATGTATGGTATATTCACTTAGCAATACACAATGCTCCCTCAAACACCACTATAAACTGTAATATTAGGATTCTCTTTCTCCATGCTGCATGCATTAATGGGTAATATAAAATGTCGACCACTATCAGGAAATGACATGGATTGAAAGCCATGAAAAGGTTTAAGGACCAGACTGGTAAGGAGAAGTGGAGAACACTAAAGTCATGAGGGTGGTTAATAATATTAAAGGTCCAGTAAATACGTCTAAAAACTATTGAAGTAGAAAATATAAAACCTGAAATGGAAAGCAGAAAAGGAAAGAAGAACAAGACAGGTGGCAGAAAATGACAATATGTGGGGAAGAAGGCAGCTGGGTTGAGGAATGATAAAAAAATAAAATACCTAGGTGTGTCAGAGTCAAGAAACTGCCTGAAATACAAATAATGAGACGTTAGTGCCGGCATCAGGGGAACGGGAATCCTATCCCAACACATTCAATCAGAGGTCTGCATATCAGTTAATGGACAGGTGGTAGTAAATCGAGCTCTACTTGCAGTCATTGCCTGGAAGCAATTATCAACCTCAGTCATATAGGGCAGTGTCGTAGAGAGATTGGGAGTGCTAGCAGGGGGACTGTGAAAAACTAATAGAGAATTATGTGGGTTGGAAGGATATATGTGTTATAAGGAGATTTTAGTCACAAATGGTAAAAAATGTGACGGGTGTGAAAGGAGTTGGATGAATAACCTAGGCATTTGCGGATGGTATGTAAGAAAAAGTTAACACATATGGTGAAAAGAACTGTGAATGATAGAGGGTAGGCTGTGAAAAGGCATGAAATGACTGGGATTACTGGTGGAGGAGGTGGATCGTAGGAACAAGGGCAACTGGAAAGTACAAGGATGATGGTACGAGTCCTGAAACATTGGGGCTAGGGTTTAAGGACATGTGAAGAAGAAAGGAAAATCGGGTGAGGGTGTGGGGAAGCTCATGCTAAAGTTTATCTGTTTCATGCTTAATAAAGAGGTCAAAAGCAGAATAGGAGGCAAACAAAGCTTTGGAGCGGAACCTTTCTAGCATTTTCCACATATCCCAATAAAACTCCATATAGGCAGGCTATTATGTCCTCAATCCTATATACTTTCCCCACTAATATCCACATGAACACTCACCTGTCACCCCCTTCTGGGGGACGATAGCCTGCAGATAGGATGTTTAAGGACAAGATGTTGGGGTCAATAAGAGACTCGTCAGCCTCTGGTGTATTCCGGATCCTTCCTAAAGGGACAAGACTAGATTTTGGTACTGGACTAGACACATGTTCAGTAAGATGACATCACAGTGACATAAAAAATGACAAGTGACATGTGGAAAGGTGAACCTTCACTTTAATCATTCTATAATGAAAACGTATTCTCCATTCTAACTTTGTGTTTCACTTTCTCACCATTTTCAAGATCTGTGCTTGCGGTCATAAAATGGAAACATTCTTAATACATTCAGATGCTGAAAACAGTTCTGATAATGTCCTGTTCACACAGGTGCACGGCTTGATTAGTGTATCAGAGCCCTCTCTTATATTAAGCCTTGCACCTATATGAGCAGGTAAGTATAGACTTTCAGCCTCTGAATGTAAAAATAAATAATTCCATTCACTGACAACAAGTAGATATTTTGAAAATAGTAAGGAACAGAAACACAAAGTACATCAGAAATATTGAAGTTTTTAATACTTTCATACAGATAGTTTAAATATTTTTACATTTAACACGAGGATGATAAAGCAGATTCTTACCAACTACTAGTTCTCGAACCTCCAGCCATTTCAGCTCAGCTCCTGCTTCATGAACTAGGGTCAAGGAAATGCGTCTTTGGATGCCCTGTGTGGGATATATTATGGATCAGAAGATATTAAAACACAACTTTTGTAAGCCAAGGGGGCAAAAGACAGAGGGAGAGGTTACCTGGTGGAGAAGGAAGGTGCCATGACAGGGTAGACCAGCTCCATGATCTACTGCCACAGGTATATAGCTGTAACAAAGAACGCAAACCACACATGAGATGAATTACTGAGTATACCATAAGGAAACAGTTACAGTGAAATACTGAGGGGCAATTGCATCACTCCCTGATAAATAATAGTTTCAAAAAACGAATAATCAATCAAAACAGTTTATTAACTTACAATATAATGTTGCCAAAATATCATGCATTCATTTTGTTGAAATAACTAGCCACAGCCACTTGGCTCAACCACTCTACACTGTTAGGGGTAGGCAGCTGCCCACAACCACACCAACTTGGTCTACTATGATTGAGTGCAACAGCTCAGCTATATCATATACCACCACAGTGTATGGTATGAGAAATTAGTGGTAAAAATACACCACATTACTATGACATGTATAAGATAACTAGATAAAGATGGAGATAGATAGATAGATAGATAGATAGATAGATAGATAGATAGATAGATAGATAGATAGATAGATAGATAGATAGATGATAGATATGAGATGATAGATAGATAGATAGATAGATAGATAGATAGATAGATAGATAGATAGATAGATAGATAGATAGATAGATAGATAGATAGATAGATAGATAGATATGAGAGAGAGAGAGAGATAGTTTCCTTCCAAAAAAAAGTGGAGGGGCCACAACGCAAAGTTGTATCCAAAAGGGTGTATGAGCTCAAAATTGACAGGATACTTATCAAACTTGTAGGTTAGTATAATAACAAATTTTCAAGAAACTCTTAATTAAAGAGGCTCTGTCACCAAATTATAGGTGCCCTATCTCCTACATAATCTGATTGGCGCTGTAATGTACTGGTTTTTATTTTGAAAAACGATCATTTTTGAGCAAGTTATGAGCAATTTTAGCTTTATTCAAATTAGTTTCTTAATAGACAACTGGGCGTGTTTTTACTTTTGACCAATCAGTGACCAATTAGAGGCTGACCAATCAGTGACCAATCAGCGTCATACACTTCTCATTGTTCCAGCCCAGCTTCTTTCACTGCACAATCACACTGTAACAATGGGCTGTAACAATGAGAAGTGTATGACGCTGATTGGTCACTGATTGGTCAGCGTCATACACTCCTCTGTACAACGCCCAGTTGGTCAAAAGTAAAAACATGCCCAGTCGTCTATTAAGAAACTAATTAGCATAAATCTAAAATTTCTCATAACTTGCTCAAAAATGATCATTTTTCAAAATCAAAACCACTGCTGTGATCTACATTACAGCGCCAATCAGATTATGTAGGAGATAGGGCACTTATAATGTGGTGACAGAGCCTCTTTAAATTGTATGGGGACAATTATCTTAGTGCTACGTTTTGGCCAAAATCTGTGAACTGTCAACTATTGCCAAGATGTTTGAGCAGGAAGAAATACGTTTCTTTTCTACATTGAGTATGTAAATGATAGTTCTGGCCACTACTGCCTTTCACAAAACCCTAAAGAAAGTTTCGCGTTATGCAACTGTGTTGAAGGACGTAGTTACAAACTGAATACATTTCCCAGGAAACAGCACTTATTGTAGTATTAATCATCTATCAATTATTAGATACGCATTACTCACTCTCCATTTGCTTCAAGCTCACAGATTTGGAAGAACGCCATTAAGTCATACTTGCAATGGCATTGACCAGTACTGGGAACACGCTGTCTTGTTAACTTAGTGGCTGGAACTAGAGAAAAAAGTTAAGAAAAAACAGTAAAAAAATATGTAATATATATATATATATATATATATATATATATACATATACATATATATATATATATATATATATATATATATACATATACATATATATATATACACACACACATGTATATATTAAGGGGAAAAAATCTAATCTGTACATACCTCACTAATATCATAGGTTTGGTGTGTCAGGTTTTAAAGATGGGACAGAAATTCTTCTATCTGTTATAAATTGCCTTTATATTATATTTGTCGAAATCTCTAATTTGTACTTTATTGGAAAGTCTTTATACTTTGGAATGGCACATATGTATATATGTGACACAGGAATGTGCTGAGTCCACTAACTTTTCACTGTTATGGGATCATCAGTGCATTTACAGCAGGGATCAACAACCTTCGGCACTCAAAGCTGTTGTGAAACTACAATTCCCAGCATGCCCTGACAGACTTTGGCTTTCAATTTTGCATTGGGTCCCAGGAGCTTCAAATTATGCCTCTAGGGATAATGATGTCATGCTTGATGACTCCATGGAGTATTTCACATTCCTCTTCTAAGGTGTCCTCAGCAGCTGCTAGTTCGCGCAGGAGGACGGATATATCCGTCCTGTGATCGCGCGGGTACTGACAGCGTACCCATGCGATCAGCAGCAGGAGCACGGCTGTTATACACAGCCT
This sequence comes from Rhinoderma darwinii, assembly GCF_050947455.1. Taxonomy (NCBI): domain Eukaryota; kingdom Metazoa; phylum Chordata; class Amphibia; order Anura; family Rhinodermatidae; genus Rhinoderma; species Rhinoderma darwinii. The sequence goes on from NC_134690.1 coordinate 92,629,175, forward strand.
GGCTCCTGCTGCAACTGCCGGAATCGAAGCGCGCTCCGATTTTGGCAGTTTAACCCATTAAATGCCGCTGTCAATAGTGACAGCGGCATTTAATGTGTTTGACAGAGGGAGGGAGCTCCCTCTGTCACCCGATCGGCGCCCCCGCAAACAAATCGCGTGTCGCCGTCGGGTTTCCATGACAGCCGGGGGTCTAACAAAGACCCCCAGGTCTGTCTTCAGCATCTGCCTGTTAGGCGATGCCGGAGGCATGACCTAACAGGTTGCCTGTCAGTTTTACACTGACAGGCAATAATGCTTCGGTATACTAAGTATACCAAAGCATTATATATGCGATCGGCACATCGCATAGTGCAGTCCCCTGATGGGACTTAAAAAAAAAAATGACAATCGGTTAAATAAAGTTTATGGAAAAAAAAATAAAAAATTACAGTCAAAGTCAAATAAAACTACTTTTTTGGCCCAAAAAGTGGTTTTATTTAGTAAAACTGTCAAAACAAATCACACATACACATATAGGGTATCCCCGCGATCGTAACAACTTGACCAATAAAATTAACACAGTAATTAAACCGCCGGATGAACGGCGTCCAAAGAAAACGCAAAAAACAACGGCAAAATTCTCTCTTTTCTCCCAATCCCCCCATAAAAAATAAAATAAAAGTTAATCTATAAGTCCTATGTACCCCAAAATAGTACTAATGAAAACTACACATTGTCCCGCAAAAATCAAGCCCACGTACGGCCACATCGACGGAAAAATAAAAACGTTACGGCTCTTGGAATGCGGCGATGCAAAAACAAGTAATTTTTTTCTAAAAGGGTTTTTATTGTGCAAACGTAGGAAAACATATAAAACCTTTACATATTTGGTATCCCCGTAATCGTGCCGACCCATGGAATAAAGTTAACATGTTATTTACGCTGCATAGTAAACGGCGTAAATTTATAACGTGAAAATTAATCCTGGAATAGCTGCTTATTTTCAATTCCCTCCTAAAATAAAGTTAATAAAAGTTAATCAATATGTTATAAGCATCTAAAAATGGTACAATTACAAAATACAACTCGTCCCGCAAAAAAACAAGCCCTTATACGGCTATGTCGACGGAATAAAAAAAAAGTTACGACTCTTGGAATGCGACCGTGAAAAAACAAAAAATAATCCTTGGTCATTAACGTGCAAAATGGCCCGGTCATTAAGGGGTTAAAATCCAATCATCCAGACAACTAAACTTTTAAAAACTTTTGACATTTCAGAAGTTTTGATAGATAGGGGTCTACCACTGAGACCCCCAATGATCGCTAAAATGAAGCGGCAGAATCGCCTGAGTGAGTGCTGTGCCGCTTTGTTTCTGATCTTCTCTGAGCGAGCAGTGTACGGGCTCAATAGAAAGTCTATAAGTCTGTACACCGCTCGCTCGGCTTTCCAAGGTAAGCCAATCAGAAAGGAAGCAGCACAGCTATTATGCTATTATTGCGATTATACTTTCTTCTGTTTGGCATACAAATCTATGGGGTAAGACTCATGAAGACCAATGTCCAAAGTATCATGGGGGTCAGAGTATAGTATTGCCGTAGAAGACAGAGCTCCAATGACCTCACTATTCAGGGCTATAATGGGGCTACCAATTTCTCTTATAGTTGGAAACAATTGTAAATCTAGAAATGAGAAAGCACCCAGTATATTGATAGTCAAAGTTTATATAGTGGTGAAATGCACACTGCACATGCCACAAAGAGACCAAAGTGTAAAGCACACAGAGTCAATGACCTTAAAGGGATCCACACGCACCATGTTTCTGTGCCTTCATCACAGCACCAGTCATCCTTAGCATTGAAGGCTCATGTTGTGCTGGCTCCTTAACTGAACTTAGAATACAACTTAGGTTTTCCTCCTCTGCAGATAGTATAGGGACCAGTGAACTCAACATGTGGAAAGTAGAGTGCAATGAAGGGGGAAGAAATGGGGTGTGCAAGCCTAGGGAGAGCATCCAATAGGGTGGCATTGATAGAAGCCATAGACAAAGATGGTAGATTGTAATTAGATTAATAAATAGTGATAGTAAAGAAAGCAAAAAAAGGATTTGCGGGTTAGTAAATAAAATACATACGGAAATTCATATTTATAACTGTTCATTATATTGCAGATTTTTTTTTAGCATTCTGAATGCATACTACAACAATTATCTCTCTGCAAAGTGGTAAGCACTTAAATGTCTAGACAACCCCCTTTTCATTTGAAGCCGGCTTGGGGATCAGCTGATCAATGCAATTGCGGCTTCAAAAACCCCCAAGAACAGCTGATTTCGGAATCTGAAGATGGACAAATTTTTTCCCTGGCAGACCATGTACGATATGAATGGGCTAGGTCCACTCTTGTCAATGGTTCTCTGCTCTGACTAACAAAGGGGGTTCTGAGCATGGGACCCCTGTCTATGGAAAGAGGAGGTCCTAGTGAAATAACACATTTAAGTGTTTTAGGACTATCGTACGTTTACAAGATGACAGATGAGCTTGTAGCTTGGAGTACTGATGTGCCCTCACCAGATGTCATTAGTGGTTAAATATTAGTTGAATGCCATTTTGGGACATGTTTATTTAGAAGGTGTTCTCGTTTTCAGGACCCTTTTTGTTAGCTTCATCTGTAGCTCATGGGCTGGCGGTAAGTTTTAAGAAAGTTATGTATATGTTATAAAGCTTTCTATAGGGCTCTGTTGTTTGTTCGTGCATGGACTGTTCTGACTTTTTATTCCTGTAGGGGTGCTGGAGGAAGAACACCAGTAAACCGTGTGGATCAGCAGCCACAATTAGCCACCTGAGGACTCTTCAGCAATTTACCACTGGGATAAGTTTGAGGATTATTAGTAGTCACTTTTTCTTTGTTCTATGATGATAAAAATACCTGATAATTAAATACTAGTAACTGTGTAACTTCCTTACAGCATTACATAATTATAGTTGCTTTTTCCGGTCTTTACTTTATTTTGTTTCTCTGTCATTATCTTAAAGAGGCTCTGTCACCACATTATAAGTGGCCTATATTGTACATGATGTGATCGGCGCCGTAACGTAGATTACAGCTGTGTTTTTTATTTAAAAAAACAATCATTTTTGACGGAGTTATGACCTATATTAGCTTTATGCTAATGAGTTTCTCAATGGACAACTGGGCGTGTTTTACTATATGACCAAGTGGGCGTTGTACAGAGGAGTGTATGACGCTGACCAATCAGCATCATACACTTCTCTCCATTCATTTACACTGCAGATAGCGATATAGCGATATCGCTATGTGCAGCCACATAAATACACTATAACGCTACTCATGTGTCATGACAATGAATATACATTACTTCCAGCCAGGACGTGATGTGTATTCATTCTCCTGACCACTTCTGTAGCGTATCTGTGAGTTACAGCACAGCACAGCGAGATCTCGCTGTGAATGACAGTTTACAGCGTAATCTCGCGAGACTACGCCTGCTATGCTGTAACTCACAGAGATGCTACAGAAGTGGTCAGGAGAATGAATACACATCACGTCCTGGCTGGAGGTAATGTATATTCATTTTCATGACACATGAGTAGCGTTATAGTGTGTTTATGTGACTGCACATAGCGATATAGCTATATCGCTATCTGCAGTGTAAATGAATGGAGAGAAGTGTATGACGCTGATTGGTCAGCGTCATACACTCCTCTGTACAATGCCCACTTAGTCATATAGTAAAATACGCCCAGTTGTCCATTGAGAAACTCATTAGCATAAAGCTAATATAGGTCATAACTCTGTCAAATATGATCGTTATTCTAAATAAAAACACTGTTGTAATCTACATTACAGCACCGATCACATCATGTACAAGATATGCCACTTATAATGTGGTGACAGAACCTCTTTAAGTGTATGGGCAGCTTTAGGCTCTTTGAGGTTCATCCCTACAAAGGCTTTGCACTATACTATGAGATTGCTTTTTTAACACTGCTTATACTGTGATGCATGATGTTGTAAGCCTAGTACTATATGTATTGTTTTAATGCTTATCAATCAACTAATAACTAATGTATTGTTTTTTTCTTTGAATCTTTCATTTAAACCATTGAAAGGAAATAAATTCCCCGGTTGTGGGTTGGGTTATCTCAATAAATATTCTTACGTACTGAACATCATCTTACATGTTACATACTATAAGCCCATGGATACAAAGCGCACTATTCAGTTAGAACAGGGGTTTCAGACACGCTGCCCGCGGGGCGAATGCGGCCACTCAATGCTGTCATCGGCGGCCCGCGGAGCACCGTTGCTCCTTCTGGAGAGGAGAGAGCAGTCTGAAGGAGGAATGCGCCAGCGCTCCTTCATGACGTCAAGAAGGAGCACAGTCTGTTGGTGGTAGGTGAGCAATGGCCACACAGCCCCCTATAAATATCGCCTCACCCCCCCCCCTTCCTATAGATAGCACTACATTCCCCCCAGGCCATACCTCCCAACCGTTACGAATTCAGCGGGACAGTCCCGGATTTCGGCCTGTGTCATGGTGTTCCTGGCGGCCGGTGGTATGTACCGCTGTCAACTGTAACTGCGTCCTCAGGGTGCAGACACAGTTGAACCCAATGCTGAAGCAAGAAACCATCAAGTCCCTACTTCAGCATTATTTAAGAGCTGAGGGAGCTCTTCCACTCGCCGAGGACATATATGGACAGCGACGTCAGTGGCTGCTCCTGGAGCGGAATCTCCATTGCCGACGCTCTTGCAGGGGGTTCAGCTCCAGGAGTAGACCCTGATTTCACTGTCCATATATAGACAGTGACATTTGGAGTTACCTCTAGATGCGGAATGCCCTGGCTGGGGATTCCACTCTTAGGGTATGTGCACACACACCAATTACGTCCGTAATTCACGGACGTATTTCGGCCGCAAGTACCGGACCGAACACAGTGCAGGGAGCCGGGCTCCTAGCATCATACTTATGTACGATGCTAGGAGTCCCTGCCTCGCTGCAGGACAACTGTCCCGTACTGAAAACATGATTACAGTACGTGACAGTTGTCCTGCAGCGAGGCAGGGACTCCTAGCATCGTACATAAGTATGATGCTAGGAGCCCGGCTCCCTGCAGTGTGTTCGGTCCGGTACTTGCGGCCGAAATACGTCCGTCAATTACTGACGTAATTAGTGTGTGTGCACATACCCTTAGAGGGAATCCCAATGGCGCTATCTACGGGGGGAGTGGGGGTAGCGCAATCTACAGGACGGTGACGCTAACTTCAAGGTGGGTGTGGCACTATCTACAGAGGGCACTGTGGCAATAACTACAGAGTGCACTGTGCCATTATCTACAGAGGGCACTGGCATTATCTACAGACGACATTGTGGCATTATCTACAGAGGGCACTGTGGCATTATCTAAAGAGGGCACTGTGGCATTATCTACAGAGGACACTGTGGCATTATATACAGAGGGCACTGTGGCATTATCTACAGAGGGTACTGTGGCATTATCTACAGAGGGCACTGTGGCGTTATCTACAAAGGGCACTGTGACATTATCTAGGAGAAGCGTGGCATTATCTATGGGCGGGGGAGGTGTGGCATTATCTACAGAGGGCACTGTGGCAATATCTACAGAGGGCACTGTGGCAATATCTACAGAGGGCACTGTGGCATTATCTACAGGGGGCACTGTGGCATTATCTACAGAGGGCACTGTGGCAATATCTACAGAGGGCACTGTGGCAGCATCTACAGAGGGCACTGTGGTATAATCTACACAGGGCATTGTGGCAATATCTAAGAAGGGGCTGCCCAATCTTGAAATTTTTGTGTCTGCCAAACACTGCTAACTGAGCAGCCAGACTGCATTTAGCGACACTTGAACTGGAAAACTGGATTGTTAAAATAAGCACGTGGAGTAAACTCGCAAATTTCCAGTAAATTTAAACCTAGCGGTATTATTATAGTAATGTAGTGTCATAGTAATGTAGTAATGTTATAGTAAAGTATTATTATTATAGTAATGTAGTATGATTATAGTAATGTAGTATTTTTATAGTAATGTAATATTGTTATAGTACTGTATTATTATTATAGTAATATAGTGTTATAGTAGTTCAAATAACTAATTGATTAACAATAATTTTATATTGTATCAAATTTGAAAGTAATTTGGCCCGTCAACTTCATTTTTTCTATGTGCGGCCCGTTTACATGGCCGAGTTTGAAACCCCTGGGCTAGAACATGTATTTCCTTTATGTTTAAGGCTCTGTTCACACTTGCACTACAATGTTTTGTCAAATTACTGGTTTTGATAGAGAGAATATCAGATCTCCAATGTGTCCAATTGGGTCAGTTGGAAAATGGATGAGTTACAGCAGTTCTGACGTCACTATAAACGAAACTCATAATGCTAGTGTGAAAAGACCTAATACATAAATAAGATAGTCATACAATTGTTTGATTTGTATCATTTTTCCTTCATTTTTACAATTAATAGAAACTAATAGGGTGATAGTTTTTACTTGATTATCAAAGCTTTTTATGTTACCTGGTTTGGACAATGGCATGACCCTGGGAACGAGACGTCTGGATGAACGCAGGGGGCTGTGTAAAGTAAAAAAGTTATTTATTAAGGAACAAAAAGAAATGGAGACTTTTATTAAAGGGAAACTAGACAGAAATACATAGTAAAAGATTGGGTTTCCCTGTATTTGATGTCACAGCATGGTTGTAATTGGTTGTAATTGTCATGGCACATTTTCCACTAAAAAGGAAATGTGTTAGCCATATGTTAATATCTTTCAGTGGGCCGGTGCACAGTCATGTGACAAGTAAGCTCCTCCCAGTTTCACTGGGATACATACCGTATCACGTAACCCAACTAAAGTAACAAATAACGCATTTATACATACAATTTTTTAGCTCAATCATCACGGTAGAACTGCAGGGGTCTTATTCATCAAAATTATGTAATGACTGCAGATTCTGTATTAGCAAAAAGTAGGAAATTCTAATGTATGCTTAACACATTGCTTCTTCATAAAAGATCAAAAAATGTCTAGTAATGCTGAAGGCTGAGTTTAAAGAAACCTTATTAACAAACACAAGTTAAAGGGGTTTCATACTTTAGGATATGCCAGCAATGTATAATCGGGGAGGATACAACCAGAGAGACCACAACCAGACACATCGGTTCTTCTTATTCCTGTCTAAGTATGAGCAGGACAGGAGGAATCTGACAGTTTTCTCTTCTCCAGAATATGACATATTATATAATTGCATAATATGCAGACTTACAAAACATAATAGGCCTGCTCGTCCGAGACAATCTTACTTGTTAATGTATGAATAAGAGTGGTTTTACACTGGCAGATTTCTGCCCATAATGAGCGCTGATCGACGATATAAAAAGTCAACCGATGCTCGTTTAAAGTCCCTTATACACTGGCTGATGCTTACTGTACGGGGACAGACGATCATAAATATGATCTTTCAGTCCCCAATGTTTGCATTATTGTTGTCAGTGCATCCCCTTTTTTACACGGTGAGATATGCTGCCGACAATGATGAATTTACAGGCTGCATAAAAGATGTGATCATCTCGTTTGTCGATTGATCGTGGCCCGGTTTACATGGACCAATAATCGGGAACGAGCATTCATGTTACAGGTTATAGCTGTAACACGCCTAGCCTGTGCCCTCCCCGGGTTTTTAGGATGAAGGAATAAAGCTCTTTTTCATATTTTATGGATTTGCTGAGGAACCTTCTTTTGTTCTGTTATATATGAATCTCTTGCCAGCCTGCAAGCCCCCTCCTCGCTGCACTCCACTGAACTAGAGATGCCAGAACGAATATTTTGGGTGAGCACACTGTGGCTGTTTTGCTACTTTTTTCTAATTCATAAGAACGCTTATTCGGCCAAGTATTGGCCTGTGTAATGGGGCCTTAAAGGATGGCAGCTGCCAGTTGAAAAACCTTCACCCCGTGTTTATCTATGTGTATGGCCCACTTGGCACACAGCTGATATATCGACCTCAAGGTCATAAAGACAGATAGCAACAATAAATGTTACATTGTGTTAAGTCTTGTGCAGGGCCTGAGGGGGCGCTGCATGACACAGGGATTCTCGCATTACTACTCTTTCAATCCATTTTTCAAGGATCACCATCTTAGGCTCTGCACTAGGCAAAATACAGTGTATTAGTTTTACCTTATTTGTACTTAGTGCAGTGGCTGTTTGCAGTATGAGCATTCAGAGTAGTTACCTCAGTACATCTTTGCACAATGGTGGAAATGGGTGTTGCTGGTAATGTCCAAACACCTCAAATACAATTGGCTGCGTCTTCACATACTCCATAAAGGACTGTGTGACCTCCACTGCGATCTAATACAAGAAGATTATGTGTAACAGTGAGTCCATTACTGAAGAAATGCATAAAATATTATTATAAGAAGGAGAAACATCAAGGTTGTTACTAGCGTCGGAATGGGGTACCTTGGGCTCACCAGAGGAAATTATCCTGAGGGCCCACCCTCCATCTATACAGAAAATGAACACGTTCACTTTTAATTGTATCAATCTTTGTTGTTATCATTGCACACACAGGATATATCATCAATGAGATGTAATAGGTTATTTGTAAATCAACCCACAAGAAACAGACTAGTGGTATGTAGTTATCTCCAAAGTCACCCCCCAAACGAGGTTGTCTTCTGCTAGACCTTTTGGGCCAATTATTGTGTCAAAGTCTGTACCCACCAAAGAAGCCCCTGGTGAGCCACTTCAACCCTGCTTGTCACTTTGTGGTTTTCATGGCATTTCAAAAACACTATCAATTATATACTGCCCACCGACTTACATTTTGAACATGGTAGAAACCAAGGGGTGGTCCACGACCAGTGTTTTTTAAGGGTTCAGTAGAAAATGCCTCATCATGGCGGTGGATGAAACTAAACGAAATAAGATATTTATTCATTACCTCACAGACACGTTTCAGGATATGTTTCATACAAAGACATATTTCCTTGGATCACACTCTTTAATCATTTTACTGGTTACAGAAATAATTTAATATGACATGTCCAGCAAGAATCAGAAAGATATACTTGGTATGAGGTTTCAGGAATCATCAAGACACTAACTTGAACTGGCAAAATATGTCAGCATATTCCGGAGGAATGCTAGACGCTTGCAGGACGGTCACTCTGAATGTAAACATGGAGCCCAGTTTTAGAGGGTGCCCGCCACCATCTGTGAGGTCTAGTGAAGCTTTTACTGGACTGTCAAGGAGCGCAGCCTGCTGAGAAGCTAAAAAAGCAAAAACAGGATATTATAATATTTAGGAATCCAATACTAATGAATATTATATCTTAAACAAAAAAAAGTTATATTCCCGATTATATGACATTACAATTACTTAAAGCTTTTCTGTGGCCTGAAACAATATTTAGGGTTTGTCATGCCTTAACAACGTCAATACAGTGCTCTCTCAAATTACAATGGTCTAATTGTACAATCATTTCAACACACAGTGGTGTTTCCTGGGCATTGTAACTTGAAAATACATTCAACATAAAATGCTAAAGGCAGTCCGGATCTGTAGCGCATGTAATTGGCTAGAAGATTCAGCCAATCAGAGTGGGCATTTTACTGGGAAAACACCTGTATTACTGAAATGCATGCACTGGTTGACTGTCTAGTAGTGCCTCCCTGCTGCACAGTACAGTACTACATGTCCTGTACCGCTCTTTACCTGTGCCAGGATGAGCTGCTCCTTTGGACACCAGGTGAGGGCAGACACATTTGTTATACCGGTACTCTGTCTACTCTACAGGACTCTGACGAGGCTCCTCACCATAGAAAATAATTTACAGATTCCACCTGCTTTCTGACTTTTATATGTAAGGACTTGCTTTATCTGTATTAGTTATCTGCTTAATCTTATTTTCTTATTTTTGGTTGACATTTTAGTGGCTTTGGAACCAATTACTAATTTTCCATAATCTCAAGCAACTGCCACATTCAATTGTATCTCCTTCCTTAGGACACAGATACAATTGAATACTATGGTGGAGCAAATACTATGGTGGAGCAAGAAGCTATCTCCCATCCCTGCCATTCACTAAGGTGCTGGGACAGGATCCCTGTGCAGTCAAGCGCGTTGACGTCAATGGGTCACGCCGGCCTACGCAAGGATCCCGTCTCATAGGCTGCTGAGGCAGATGTGGAGCTGCTCCGTTTGCCATGGGAACGGGGCTAGGTGAGTACAAGTTTTTTTAAATTTGTTTGGGGATTGTGTGTCGCCAGATACAAGGGGGGAGGGGCTGTGAGTCGCTATCTACAAGTGGGGGCTATGTGGTGCTATCTACAAGAGGGGGCTGTGTGGAACTATCTACAGGGGGCTGTGTGGCACTAGGGATGTCACGATACCAGAATTTGGACTTCGATACCTATACTTTGTGTAGTATTGCGATTTCGATACCAAAACGATACTTTGCCAACAGTAATAATAAAAAAAAAGTTCTTCCATTTTCTGATGTGAGGCGCGTGGTGTGATGATGAATTTAACCTCCATGTGCCTCACATTAATAGTAATTAACCCCATTATATTTCTCAGTTATAATGGGTTAATGTGTGAGGTACATGATGGGGTTAATTACTATTAATGTGAGGCACATGGAGGTTAAATTCATCACACCTCGTGCCTCACATTAATAAGTGAAAGAAGTTTTTATTTTTTCTACAGAGTACACATCATAAACGACGTAAAAAAATTGTTGTGCAGGTTATTACGGCTGCGCCAAAACCAAATATGTGTATATTTTATGTATTGAGACTTATTTTAATGTTTATTGTAAAAAAAAAAGGCGTATATGGTTTTTTTTAAAATGTAATATTACTTTATTTTTAAACTTTAATGTACTGGCATATATCAGATATATGCCAGTACATTAGCCTGTGTACGTATAGTACACAGGCAGTTGTTGGGTCATACCTAAGTGTGCCCTAACAGGAGATATGGTAAGACAGCCCTGGGGTCCTTCAATAGACCCTGGGCTGTCTGGCCATATATGGTATGTCCCTCAATCGGGTCACAGGAATTTCCTGTGATGCGATCCAGGGGCATCCCCCCTTCTCCTTTTCCCCTGAATGCTGCAGTCAGCTTTGATCGCCGCATTCAGGGGAATAGTGGCGGAGATGAGAGGTTTCTCCGCCGTTATAGAGCGGGGCTGCGGCTGTGTAATACAACCATTGTCCCGCTCCTTATAATCAAAAGAAAATAACCCAAGCACTCAAATATATAAGTATATTCGAAGAAAATCTCTCCTTTCCAAAAGAATTTTAATTTTACTTTTTTTTCTAACAAATCAAATTATGTATTATCTTGGTACAATCAATAGTAGAAAAAGGCTTGCGATATAGTAATAGACGTTTCGACCTATCCAAGGTCTTTGTCACAATCACACTGTAAGTAGATCTGGTAGTGTATAATGTGTTTCGGCGTCTTCCAGACGCTCTATGTGGGCTTCAGCCGAAACACAGTATACACTACCAGATCTACTTACAGTGCAATTGTGACAAGGACCTGGGATATAACTGGGAAAATAACTGTGGCGCAATCAAAGCCCATAACTTGTATGGCCAGACAGCCCAGGGTCCATTGAAGGACCCCAGGGCTGTCTGAACATATTTCCTGTTGTTAGGGCATACTGAGGTATGCCCTAACAACTGCCTGTGTACAATCAGTACACAGGCTAATGTACTGGCATATAGATCTATGCCAGTACATTACAGTTACAAAATAAAAATCTAAATGAAAAATCCCTTTATTGGATTAAAAAAAAAGAAGTTAAATGAATGTAAAAAAAATTAATGATAAATAAATAAAAATTAAAAAAAATACACAGAAACATATTTTTTTATAATAAATAAACTTTTTACAATATAAGTCCCAAAACATGAAATAATACAGACATATTTGGTATCGCCACGACCGTAACAACCTGTCGTATAACAACCTGTCGTATAATGTATAACATTATTTATGGTGTATGGTGTAAAAAAAAAATATTAAAACTGCAGCGGAACAGCTTTTTTTCTGCATTTTCGCCAAAATAAAAATTGCTATAAATTAAACGATAATGTATTTCTACCAAAAAATGGTACCTACATAAAGTACAACTCGTCCCACAAAAAACAAAGTCTCATACAACTACGTTGTACGAAAAAGAAAGAAGTTATGAGTGTCGGGATGCAAAGAGGGAAATATAAAAAAAAAATTCTGTCCTCAAGGCCAAAATTGGCCGTGTCCTTAAACCCCGTTCCAGGCTGCCAAAGTTTATATACGTGACAACTGCATGGGGTATCGGCAGTTGGAACGTATATAGCTGTATGGAAGTCGTGAAGGGGTTAACTACCTTATATAGCTATAATAGCTATACTGCTTGTAAAATGTACAAATTGTTTTATGGTTGAGTTACATAAAACAAAAAAAAATTACACCTCATTGGTGTAGAAAGCAAACATGGCGAGGGTGAAGGAGATGTCGGTAAAAAAGTTGGGGAGGGCACCAAATTGAATCTTGGCCCTGGGTGCAGGAGAACCTAGCTACGCCTTTGGGCATGACTAACATTGTTTCAGGTTATACAATGTTTGATTTAGCTAATACATCCTTTTTTTTAAACCGTACATACTAGGCAGCTGTATAAATTACTGCCTTGACGACTTTTTAAGATAACTATTGCGCCTTTTTGTTAATCCTGTATTCTCCCCTAGAAGCAAAGTTTCTAAGAAAGAATACTGTCCTTAATATGGAAAGCATGTGAAAATGGGAGGTCCAGTAAGGACCCATAGAGTACAGTGAACATCATAGTCGAGATCCGTAACAACAAATACACTCATGCACTCTACTTACCTGCACAAGTGTTGTTGTTGACCTCATCTGCACTTGGGCCAGAATCTGGGTTTTGGCCTTGTCCCCCTTCGACTATTCGCAGCTCCTCTTGCGATGTGCCTGAGCGGGTCATCACTGCACAAGACTCAGCCTGGAACTGCCCAAAATGGTAGAAATAGGGATGAGAATAATAATACATAAAATGACAGCTGCCATTATCAGACAAAGAAGTTATTCAAATATAAGACATTTACCCCGTTTTGAATCATTTTGGATAATTGAATAATTAAAACTATTTTTCTGCCCTATAAAATATTTAGCCACATTTAAAGAATCAAAAATGAACATCCTAATTAATACCTTTTGGGCATAAGTGTTAGCGCAAAACATAATCCAAACAATAGTAAACCTATGTATGTCTCAAACACACAATTTTGTGCAAAAAAAATTGTTCTAGACAAAAAAATAGTTCAAGACATGTATTTGTCCAAAAATATATACTTTATTATTCCATAAATATGAATACTTCCCAGAACTCAAACAAATATATATACACAGTTAAAACATACTTAAGATGGTAGCTCTAAGACCATTGGCAAAAAACACCTCGACGCGCGTGAGCTACTATTTTAAGTATGTTTTAACTGTGTATATATATTTGTTTGGGTTCTGGGGGGTATACATATTTATGGAACAATAAAGTATATATTTTTGGACAAATACATGTCTAGAACTATTTTTTTGCACAAAATTGTGTTTTTGAGGCATACATAGGTTAACATTTAAGGAATCATCCACTTCCACTTTAACAATTTAATACTATAAATTTAAATGGAATCTGTAATTACATTTTTCACCTTTTGGAAATGTTGATCATCAAACGAAATTTTGGCAGTTCCAGATTGCCGAACTCCTGAGCCATAGTCAGGAGCTTCCTCATCCGCTGAAAACAAACATTCATTTGTCACAAACCAAACATATGTATAGTTAAAGCAGCACATAAATGCAAATGTAAAGCAGACACCTTCTCCCCATTAAGGCACATTTTCTTTAGTATGTGTAGCAAATACATAATATATTCATTTTTTACTTGTTACTTGTAGTTTAAGAATAATTCTGTTCTTTCTGTAATGAAAATGAGAACTCGAAGCGCTGACTTTCTGAAGTGACTCATCATAGCTATGCCATTGTTTTTCTTGTGAAATTCTCGATAAGTTTGATGTGTCACATGACCCTCTTCCCATTGAAAAAACTAAAGTTGGATACAAAATGGCTGACTTCAAAATGGCCGCCATGGTCAACACCCAGCTTGAAAAGTTTCCCCCCTCCCATATACTAATTTGCCACAAACAGGAAGTTAATATCACCAACCATTCCCATTTTATTTAGGTGTATCCATATAAATGGCCCACCCTGTATATTGCCTCTTTTAATTCCAGCAGGAATTTCTGCTCCTATTTTCTAGCAAGTTTTGTCGATTTTGAAAAGATAAGAAAACATCCTTACCAGAAATGGCCTGAACAGCAACTCGAAGAAATCCTTTCACCTCTCCCTTCTCACTGACAATAGCGACTCGATGAACCAGAGGCACAGAGTACAGCAAGTTGCTCAAGTAGACAAAGGCCCTGCAGAGTGGGACATAGGTTACAGGGGGAGAGAAAGAGATAGAGAAGGAAGAAGGAAAACAGTAGTAGATGGAAGAGAAGTGAACAAGGACAGTAGGATGTGAAATAGTGGAGATTGATAAAGAAATGAGCAACAGAATTAATGGAAAGTGTGATGTAAGTTACAAGTGGGATTGAAGAGAATGAAGAAGAATCATCGGTGAAGGAAGAGAGAGAGAGAGGGGGATGTAAAGGGTGAAGAAAGACAAGAAAGAAGAGGTCAGGACACACTGCAATTGTTTAGTTGGAGGGATACAGCTCACACCACAACAAGAGCTGCCAAGCTAAAAAAAAACAACATGTGTTGAGTGGGCAGCCACTAGCAGCTAGGGGGTAAGTGGGTCAGCCACAGCAGAAAATTAGGGAAATGAGATGGTAAGACGAACTAGGTGGTGAACACTGATAAACATGGGGAGGAACCGTGAAGGTGACGGAGGTTGGAGGCAGTGAGGAGGGCCAACTAGACCCTGGTGTTCTGTGTGAGGGAAAAGGCCAGCAGCAGAGCATAAAGGTGTATGGGTGTGCCAGCAAAAACCTGAAACAAATCAAATGAAAATAGGACAAGGCAACAAGAAACAGAGAACTATGAGAAGGAGCCAGCTCTTTCCTTATATTGGTAGTGAAGATAGTCCTTTTAAATCACACCAAGTAGCGCAGCTGTCCTTTACTTGACTTTTAATAGAAAGTAAACTATGTTGAAGATACTAGACGCTACTGATTCTGAAGACATGCCAATGACATAATATTCCCGCATGATGTCCACATCACAATAAAACTAAAACATGTTTGAAATATCATTGAAAATAAAAATTAAATACGTTTGCGAAAAATGTCAAACTATCACTGCCAGGCAAAAATCTCTAAATTATACATTTTAATATATATTTACAGTATAAAAATATTAAATACCAATTTGATATTGCAACACAACACATAGCACCTCGATCAGTTGTACAAGCAACTTTGGGGTACTCTACCGTGTACAGCATGTAGAACAGGGCATGATACCAATTCAGTATAAGAGCATAGTAAACAATGAAAAACACAGGAAGAAAGTTGAAAAATGCACCCAGGAAACTAACTATACATCAGTATTGACCCTAATATACCCATGCAAACAATGTTCTCAGAACAGCAGTTATCGCCCCAGAAGGCGCAGCCCCGCACAGAAACCTCC
This sequence comes from Rhinoderma darwinii, assembly GCF_050947455.1. NCBI lineage: Eukaryota > Metazoa > Chordata > Amphibia > Anura > Rhinodermatidae > Rhinoderma > Rhinoderma darwinii. The sequence continues at coordinate 92,644,904 of NC_134690.1, forward strand.
TATAATGCCCTGCTAGACCCTGTCGTCAGTGGCGTAACTACCGCCGTAGCAGCAGTAGCGGCTGCTACGGGGCCCGCGGCATATGGCCGCTACAGCGGGACGCCACTGGACACTACGGCAGAGCTCTGCCATTAACTGTTTCCCGACCGCTAGCTGTATTTTTACGGCCAGCGGTCAGGGTCCTTAAAACCCGAGCCATAGACTTTCTACGGCTCGGGTTTTAACTTGCAGCTGAATGTCGGGTCTCCGCTGCTTCTGTCTTCTCTGATCACTTGTACACAGCGCTCAATGAACGCTGTGTATAGGAATAGAGACAGCGGCGCCTCCCGGTGATCATGTGACTGGTCACATGATCGCCGGGTGCCGTTAGTGGCAGACTGCTGCTGTGTCTTACGAGACCCAGCACAGCCCTATTAGTGACAATCGTCACTATGAGAGGGCGGATTTCCCCTGTAACTGGGGCTGCCGTGCAGCTCCAGTTACAGTGGAAAAACATGGTGTAAAAGAAAGAAAAAAAATATATAAAGTTCCCCAAAGGTCTTTTTTGAACTTTGAGGGACAGACCATAGTAATAAAAAAATAATAAAGTAAAGTGCAAAAAAAAATTTAAATAATAAATACACATAAAATACCCACCCCAAAAAAAAAACGTTCCCCCCCCCCGCCAATCATTGTTGTAACGCTAGCGCTGACCCAATTACCCTAATATAGACATGTAATATATAAAAATTTACGGTAGACAATGGCGATTCCAAATAAAAGGTCTATTTTAGGGTAAAACTATGTTATTACCAAAAAAAAATAGCTGAAATGTAAAAAAGCTTATTTTTTTACTATTATTTTCAAACTTTATGAATAAAAATTCTAAAATAGCAAAAAAGGTGTGTATAAAAACAATAAAAAATGAAACCTGCATTGTCTACGGAAAAAACTTCGCAAAAATCACGTCGTTAGCCCAACAAATAAAAAAGTTATAGCCATTTAACTAACACGTGCTAAAAATGGCTAAACGGTGTCTGGTGGTGAAGGCGCAAAATAGAGCAAAAGACATGTATCCCCTCTCCACAGGATCTCCACAGGATAGGGGATACATGAGTGATCGCTGGCAGCGATAGGGAGAACGGGGGACTGAAAGTCCCCTGAAGTTCTCAATCACAAACCTCGGACTTCCGGGGTCTGTGTCGGCAGCTCCGTAGAAATGAATGGAGCGCCGGTCGCGCTTGTGCGCATGCGTGACCAGCGCTCCTTTCATTTTTATTGAGCTGCGCAGACGCCGGAAGTCAGAGGTTAGTCATGGAGAAGTTCAGGGGACTTTCAGTCCCCCGTTCTCCCTATCGCTGCCAGCGATCACTCATGTATCCCCTGTCCTGTGGATATCCTGTGGAGAGGGGATACATGTATTTTGTAGGACACACTGTAGGTCACATTTTTTTGAGAGGGGGGACGCTGTATGGCGTTCCCTACAGGGGGGGAGGTGTATGGCGTTCCCTACAGGGGGGGCTGTATGGCGTTCCGTACAGGGGGGGGCTGTATGGCGTTCTCTACAGGGGGGACTGTATGGCGTTCTCTACAGGGGGGGCTGTATGGCGTTCTCTACAGGGGGGCTGTATGGCGTTCCCTACAGGGGGGCTGTATGGCGTTCTCTACAGGAGGGCTGTATGGCGTTCTCTGCAGGGGGGCTGTATGGCATTTTCTACAGGGGGGCTGTATGGCGTTATATACAGGGGGGCTGTATGGCGTACTCTACAGGGGGATGTATGGCGCTATCTACAGAGGGGGGGCTGTATGGCGTTATCTACAGGGGGGGCTGTAAAAAAGGCACTATCTACAAGGGGGGGGGTTGTGTGACACCCAGGGGAGGGGGGGCCCCAGTCAAAAGTTTGCTATGGGGCCCAGTCTTTCCTACTTACGCCCCTGCCTGTCGTGTATTTATTCTAGCTGCAGCAACAGATCCCAACATCAGATGTCGCAATTATTGATGAGAATAAAAAGTAAAACAAAATCCCATCAACAAGTTATATATATATATATATATATATATATATATATATATATATATATATATATATATACACAAGATCCCAAACAGTGAAAGGTCTTTCCCAGGGAACTGAACTGGTAGCACATCCTGTTCTACAAACTGTACACAGTAGAGTACCGCAATGTACTACATACCACTGATCGAGGTGCTTGGTATTGGAATATTTTTATTCCATAAATATATATTAAATGCTATGTTTTAGAGGTTTTTGTCTGTTAGTGATATTTTAGAATATATTTGAGAACCAACTTCTTACTTTATAAGGTATTTTTTTAAAACGTATTATTTTAGTTTTACTAAATGGTGTCCGTTCTTGGATGTTGCCAAACAATTACAGATTGTATTTACTGTCTAAATTGTGAAATGCTTTATTCTGCCATGACTTGTCTTGGGAGAGAAAAATGAAAAATTTAAATAATTGGTCAGCAACTGTAGATGGTCAACAAGGTAAGGGCCTGTTCATATCAGTGTTGGCTTTCCGTTCCAGGGTTCCATTGGAGGTTTCCGTCGGGTGAACCCCGCGACGGAAAGTCAAACTGAAACCACAGCTTCCGTTTCCGCCACCATTGATATCAATGGTGATGGAGACATTGCTAAAATGGTTTCCGTTCGTCACCATTCCGGCAGGTTTCCGTTTTTACGACGGAATCAATAGCACAGGCGACTGCGCTATTGATTCCGTCATTAAAACGAAAACCTGCCAGAATGGTGACGAACCAAAACCATTTTAGCAATGTTTCTGTCACCATTGATATCAAAGGTGACGGAAACGGAAGCTGTGGTTTCAGTTTGACTTTCCGTTGCGGGGTTCACCCAACGGAAACCTCAGACGGAACCCCGGAACGGAAAGCCAACGCTGATGTGAACAGGCCCTAAAAAAGCTTAATTTTTTATATTAACTGAAAATGCAATGGAAACGGGGACTGGACAGAAGGTGAGTGAGTGCTATGTTGAGATATAAAAGGTGTAACTAAAATTGCCTTCAGGAGTCCCAGGGTAAACGTAGGCTTGACTTTATGATAATTCAGAATTTAAATCTTGGTCTTGTCATCTTCTGGCATTTTAACATGAATATACTCCTCATGTCACCTGCACTACAGCTGCCATTATGGTTATGTTCTTATTATATTACTGTAAGGTAAAGAATCTTATTACAAGGGCCTCTTCATCAAAGCTCCTAGTGACATAGTGTTTTGTATAACTATAGCTTCTAAACTTGCTTTAAAGTATCATCCATCTCTATTAAAATTAAAGTTGACTATTCTAGCTCATGTCCATGTGCATTAAAAGCTTTGTTGCAACATATGATGTGTCTAAAGAAGTCTTTCCATTTGAAACATGCAATTCAGTTAATAATTTTATTAGAAACAGGGGAGAGCAGCTACAAAGAGGATCTCTCACTCTGGAGGACCCAGCACGTCTATTCATTACACAACTAATTGATTTCAATGGGAACTGTGTAATACTTCATTTGCCCTGTGGTGGTGCTGTATGAAAATGTAACAATTGGTACTAAGTTTCCTTACATATTAGAACTGATCACTGTGGTTCCACACCCAGTGATCACCTTATTGTTTGGGGACCCTTCTAACAAAAATAATTGTACAACGTAGACAACGCCTTTAAACATAGATGGATTGAAAAGTTTGGTTTAGTTGGAATGGGAAACGACTAATTCTCCATATTAGTAGGAACTAAAAACACTATTTATAGAAAAGGACACTATTAGCCCTTCACTATCAATAGGGCATGCAATGCATTCGTTTTTTAAAGTATGTATCATAAAGTAAAACACTTGTATAGGAGCACTGGGACCAGCACGATACCTCTCCGTTGCTTAAGGTACCTTGTCAAAAACAGAATTAACTATGATTATGGAATAAGTTCTGATTTATATCAGTTGGAAGTTGCTTTCATTGGAATCTGTAGATGATGAAAGTGACTATCCTGTTATAATAGGAATGTTTTATATATACTTGTTTCACCATGTGTTGCTTCTTATAGTCATCCTAAATAACTTTTGCATATTGATGTACAGTAAGATGGGAAAGCGTGCAGCTGAATGAATATGCCAGTAAGAAAACGAAAAAGGTGTGGTTTAGGCACTGTTAAACCTTCTGTGTCTGACCTAAGGTTAGTAGCAATCTGCCTTGATCTGCAGACATCAGTGGGACGATTGGTAGCTAGGGATGTGCTGCTCGACATCCTTTGTAAAGACTGTGGTTGTTAGGCTGTGTGTGCCTGGTTACCGGTCTGTCTCACATAACTCAGCTGTCCAGCTAAAATACAAGATATGCCATTCCCCATTTCCACTCTGGTATTATTCTGATTTTTCTAGATATAACTTTAGATAGACATTTTTGAAGGGTAGGATTGTCCATCAATGTTTGACCTATGGTAGTCCGTCCCCTGGGATCCCTGCCAATCTACACATTGTGTACATAGGCACAGCAGCCCCTCATTGGGCTGATCGGTGGGAATCTCAAAAGTCCAACAACCACAGATAAAAAATCAATGTTAAAGTCTCGGACAACCACTTTTAAAATGTATCTATCAATAGACAGATTTTTAACAATATATTTAAAGGGAACCTGTCATGTTGAAAATGCAGTCCAAGCTGAGGGCAGTGTGTTATAGAGCAGTATGTTATAGAGCAGGAAGAGCTGAGCAGATTGATATATAATTTTACGGGAAAAGATTTAGTATAATATGCTATTTATTCATTTAAACCTCTTCTCATTCTGGGCTTAGGAGTCCAGTGGGCGGTCCTACTCATTGAGTGAAAGCTATCTTTGTATGCACACTCAGTAGGACCGCCAACTTGACTTCTATTGTAAGTAGAGATAAGCGATTTTCCTGAAACCGTTTTGGTCCGATTCAAAATAAATTCTTTGCGAATCTAATATGCCCCAATTACCCTGAAAACGCATGTCTAACTCTCTGATGTCTTCTAGGACTGTAACCAAATTAAAAAAAGACCTATTACCTCTTCTGACATGTCTACTTTAGTAAATAATTGTATCTCCCATGAAACAACAATTCTGGAACATATTTTCTTAGAACTCTACACTGTGCCTTTCCTCTGTTATTCCTCCTAGAAATTTATTATTAAATTGACAACTGGGTGTTACCATTTTGCTCGTCAAAGGGGCATGTCTCTACACAGTTTCAGTCTGTCAGCACTGATTGGTCACTGTCATTCTGTGTAGGGTCACACCCCCAACTGATAACACCCAGTTGTCAATTTATTCATACATTTTTAGCAGGAATAACAGAGGAAGGGCACAACACAGAGGTCTAAGAAATGATTCTCCAGAATTGTTATTTCATGGGAAATACAAGTATTTGCTCAAACAGACATGTCAGGAGAGGTAACAGGTCCGTTTTAAATTCAACCACTCAAGCTGTTCAATGCCGAGCCAGCAGGTAATGTGAAAGTGACAGCAACATATATGGGTAGAGGAAGGGATTACCGTAGTGCATGTTGGGAAGCCTGCCTGCAAGGCATTAAATAGAAGTCCGTTTGAGTTCATGTCAACCCCAAAAGTTTGGGATTTGCTGAATCTGAAACTTTTGGTGAATTCGGACTGAATTTGAATTGCGCAGAATCGATTCGCTCATCTCTACTTCTAAGCCCATAATGAGCAGATATTTAAATGAATAATAGTAGTTATAGGTGCACCTGTCTGGTGATAATGTGAAGTATTTTACCAGGCTGCCATAGTTCACGTCTGAGCTTAATGTTTTATATTGTCATCCTCAGCACTGGAGAGGTTGGTATGAGTGTTTTCATAGGGATATATTGATATTGATATGGTTACATAACACTGAATATCAATGATCACATTAATAGAGAACCAAGTCGTAATGTAGAAAAGCAACTCGTGACAAGATGTTACTGTGCATTGCAGGTCTACAAGATGGTCTTGAGGACTATAACTTCTGTGCACACCAGCAGTACTGCTATAGGGAAAATTATCACCCTGAAAGAGCTGGTTGCTTCCCAGCGTGCTCTGAGCAGACCTGACGAACCTTCCCACTACACTGAACAGAGGGGAGCGGTCATGAAACGGGTCGGATCTGACAGCACAGCAAGGATGCTCCTGGTATCCGTCTTCCTCTTCATACTCCAAACCCTCCTCCTCTTCAAGCTGAGAGGCTGACTCTGGGCCATCGGAGCCAGGGCTTGAGAGAGTGGGGGAGGGGGTTATTTCGGCCATGCTGTCACTCATGCATGTGGTGAATAAGGGAGAGCTGAGATTAGAAAGGGGGAGGGGCGAGGTTAGTACAAGACACAATTGGTTAATCCATACCAGGGCTGGAAAACCAAAAAAGGGAGCTAGGAAAAGGGCTTGGGAATATAACCTGGTGACATAAGAAAAATGGCTGGGTACACAGAAAAATAGAGAATTATGAGTGAAAAGCTACAAACCAATGGACAAAGAAAAGTTGTGGAACAGGGAAAATGGTTAAGGAAGGTTGAGAGCAGGAAGAGAACTTTCCCCTGCTAAATAAGTTATATTTACATTAATGATAAATTGTTGCTACAAAAGATACCAGTATATTAAAAATGACAATTATTATTTAGGGCCTGGTCACATCTGCGTTCGGCTTTCCGTTGTTCTGCTCCGTCAGAAGACCAGAACAATGAAAATACCAGAACAATTCACTTTAATGGGTTCCATCAGGTTTCCGCCGGGGTGTCTGTGGTTTTACCATAAACAATAGCGTGGATATGCAATGGAGGCCCCCAACAGATCCTCCAACGCAGATGTAAACAGACCCTTAGTGTTGGTGTCTGATTCCAGAAAATAAATTAACATTGGTATCATTGTGGGATCCATACATTTAGTAAGTTGTGTTTCTTCTACAACATGTCAGTAGCTGTTACCATGGAATCTATTGTGCAACAAGGATTTTAGAAACTAAAAATTGCAGGGGATTATCTAACAATACATCAGTCATATGGTTCTAAAAATAAAATGCAAATGTTATTACAGTTATATTATAAACTAAAAAGATCAAGACTTGTGGTTCTCAATACATTAGTCCTTAGTAATTTTTGAGGTAGAAGAGCGACCTACCTGCCCACCAAACGGAACCAAGGGAACCGGTCATAGAATGGATCTCCCCCAGTCACCACATTATCACAGTCTTCAGTCAGACCAGATGGAAGCTCAGCTGCACGGTCGTACATCTCACGCATCATGTCCAAGCGCAGCCTGTAAGAGATAACCATTGATGACTAAGGAAACTGAAGGACACCGTGAAAAATATGTGCTATCTCGACCAAAACACCTGATCTGTGCTTGCATTGGGTATAAACTTTTTTAGGAAACCATCATCTCGGAAAATGACAGTGTTGTGAGATGAGGAATAAAGACATTTTCAAAAAACATTAAATCTTCTTATATATGTGTAGATTCCAAGACTCCAAGGGGGAAAGTTAACATTGTTTTTACACCAGTTTTATGTTTGTAGAAATGTTACAAACAGCCCAAAAGTCACAAAAAAATTTGCCTTTTGGGTCATTTTCCCTACTCCATATACTTTTAAAAAAAGTGGGTGGAGCTTAGAGGAAGGGGCGTTTTCAATGCATTCCGATGCATTTACTATAATTTACACAATTAACTGGTGTAAATTATAGCGGAAATTCATGCCAGCTTTTGTATGGCGTAGATTTCATTAGTGTTGCACGAACAGCCAAAGATGCGACAAATTTAATAAGAGGTCTGTGCCTATTAATAAATTTGTCGATCTTACTCTAGATTTCTTTTAATTAAGATCGGCACAGTATTAATACATCTCCCCCCAAGACTATACTGTAAAGGTAGTTTTGAAAAAAAATTCTATATCCCAGTAAACAGAATTTTATGTACTTGAGTTGTACCAACTGGATAACCCCCTTTTTTTTTTAGAATAAATCCACTCCAGTCTCAAAAATGGGAACACATAATTAATGTGACTGTACAGTTATTGTTTCACATCAATGGCAGGATATTTTTCTGGCCAGGTTTTACCTTCTACCATTCGGCTTCTCTCATGAACAACATATAGTAGAGTTACGCATATCCATCCATTTAACATGAAAGTCCCCATTCACTAATGCATATTACAAAAATGCAGTCAACAGTTTCATATTTCACAGATGTCCTTCATTCCTAGTGAATTAATACACATAAATAGGAAAAAAATAACATCACTTTTCACTTCAGACATGCAGTTAAATCCAAAAAGCTCCAAAATTACCTAAGTTTTTCCAGGGTCCAGTAGTGAGTTGCACCATTCTTCTGGTCTTGAACTTCCACAGCCACAATGGTTCTTGGGAAGGGACGTTTCTCACGTTCTGAGTGGGCATCAGGAGGCAACAAGTCGGGTGGTAGTGGTGAATACAGAGTATCTGTCAGCAGCACAAACTGAAACTGAACCTGGATAGACAGTTATATTCATTATTTATTAATTTATTATTAATGAGTTAATATTTGGTAATATGGTAATAAATTTATCATTTCTGTTTCAGATTTTTAATATTGCATATTTTTTGCATGGATTTTCTATGTTGTATGTTGTCCCAGTGTTTGTGTTGGTTTCCTCCAGGTACTCCTGTTTCTTCCCACACTTCAAAAACATACCTATTTAATTGTCCCTAGTGTGTTGTGTGTGTCTGATATAAGGGAAATTATATTGCTGCCCGGCTCATACTCTCTATCCACCATTGGATAGGCAAAGTCGACCAATTTTATAGGTTTGAGGAAATCTCTCATTGGGAGTCCCGCTCTTGTAGTAGGTACCTTCACATCTGGGGTCTTTGGATTTCTATCAGGGGCTTTCAGGTGAGATAGGGTCACTATTCTAAACCAGATCGCTGTCTCACCTCCCCCACTATTAACTGCAGTACATATGGGTATTAATTACTATTGTCTCTCTCCCTTCACAGCTTTTATATGGAGAACATGACATTACTAAATCTGTATGATCCCACTGACTCAATACTATGGTCTCGACCCTGTTCTTAGACACCCCTATGGACGATTCAGTCCTCACTGGTGAAATCCATCTCCCACCGTCTCCTAATTCAAAGTTTACCGTTTTGTGCACTCCGTTAGCAGTACTATCTGTACTCACAATCTTATGTTTAACATAGGCTTCTGTAAAACCAATAAAAAGATAGTTTAAAATAAATGAAATTAGCTAAATTATATTGGGAGCCCACTGGCACTGTGTAATATGTTAGTGATATATAAGTAATTGGAAATAAATTAATTTTGAATTCTAGCGCATATGCATTGCAATACAAATTTCTCTAAATGCTAATGTATATTCTGCTGGATTTGAATGTGTGGTGCATACAATATAATTTTCAACCCTTTAACACTTTTATGCTATACGTATGCGCAAAAGCTTTAAACAAAATGTTTCTCTATTAAACCTTTTAACTAAAGGTGGTAAAAAAGTAAAATATTATCGTTGTCGGTAGCACATCTCTGTGTGCAAACAGGGAAACGCGCTGCTGACATGATAATAATATATGGGGACGAGCGATCGGAGTAATGACCACTAGTCCGCAACCATAGCTCCTTGTGACAGGAGCAAACGAGCGCTGATCAACGAGATGTCTCATTGATCGGCGATCACTGCACTGGCGAAAATCGGCTGGTGTAATAGGGCCTTAATGCAGGGAGTAAAACAGACTGGTATACTGTATCAGAAGTAGAAAGTTACCACAGCACTGGACCACCGGCAGTGTAGTGGTGGGATTCATTTAAATTCCCATTGTTCTTTCCTTCCCTGTATTCCCCTCATATTTTATTCTATGGTGTGAAATTGATCCTGTAGTGTGATTTTCCTTGGTGTGGCTTTGCAGCCAATCAAGGATAACGAGTTTGCCAACACTTGGATGATCCTCTTGCCATCTTTCAAGATGGCTGCCGCGAGAGTCATTGATTGACCGCGCATGCGCGAGAATTACTTAGCGTAATCTCGCGGGATTTCGGCACACACTCACTGATTAGACATGTCTCTCACACACATGTGGGACATACGCAGCTGATATACAGGGACGCCGAAAACACATAAGGAGTACGTCCTTCCACCTTCTACAAATGACAGTATGTAATTATTTTTTTAATATATACACCTGGGTGATCTAATAACAATTAATTCACTGTTTACATTTGGACTGCTTATTGTCTGTACCAGTCCCTGATTAAATTGTATGTATACACACAGTTTTCACCCGTATTCATGCCTGTAACTTGTAAATGAACTATTTGTAATATTTGATACATGTATTTAATGTTTTTTACTTGATCACTGCTTTATTGTTAATTGACTCTGCGAGTCCTTAAATACTTGGATTTTGATGTGTTTTACTATGCTTGAGAATCGTCCTGGTGGACTGAAACGTTGCATGGGTGATTAAAGGCTGTTACATTTTTGGAAGTGCTGCCTCCTTGTCCATTTTTGTTTGCCTGGTATACACTATCAACAACAATGGACATGGTTGACTAACCATTTAAATAGAACATAAAATTAAAACAGAAAGTTAATAATATGCAGAGTAAAAGTAGATGGGAGACATCCTGAACACCTTAGTCTCTGAAATATCTTGTCAGTATTACCTTCTTTTTCAGTTCCACACTGATTGCATTGGCCTCCTTCAGAAAGATGGCATTGCCCCAGAGCTGGTCACGCAGTGACGTGAACTGGTACCATTTCCATTTTCGAAAAGCCCAGAGAGCCAAATCATATTCCTGATCCGTCCACTGGACTGAAATATAACCGTATGTGACTTTAATGATAGCTTGGCTCTCGGCGAAAATATTTATGAATATATAGTATTTATATTTTATTTTTTTTACAAAATTGGTGCTAAGACATAATGATGTGCATGAAATGTTTGTATATCAGATCGAACAGTCCTGGCCAAAAGAATTGAGACTGACACAAATTCTGGTTTTCACAAAGTTAACTGCTTCGGGTTTTTAATAGTGGCAATTTGCACTAACTCTAGATTGTTATGAAGAGTAATCAGATTAATTGCAATTAATTGCAAAGTAATTTCTTGCCATGAAAATTGCCAAATTGCCAAAATGGCAAAACAGTCTGAAAGGAGCGTCACCAGAGAAAATGACTTTACCCCAGTCAACTGCAGTTCAATTCCCTGTACGTCCTGCAGAATGTCAGTCTGTCCTTAAAGGGAAGTTGTCATGAATTTTTTTTTTTTATAATATTGCTTTTAATGTAATATTTTAAACATTTTTATTAAATTGTGTTCTCAAGTTTTACTTTTTTATGTTTTCTGACTTTTACTTCTCTTTGGGGGCTGCCATTTTTTTAAAATCTTTGTATGTGTCGATTAACGACACATACAGAGATGGAATACGGCACATACAACCCCATAGAGAATGCGAACGGGAGCTGTTCCATTCTCAGTTGCGTGCGCCATCTGTGTGGGAATGGCGCATTCGCCGCTCCCACACAGACCAAAACGAAGCTCGTTCGTAGAGCGAAATCCGGCGCCATTTTCATGTGGACCGGAAGCCGCGGCCGGACAGTAAGATGGCGACTTCCGGCCGCGGCTTCCGGCCATATGTTCAACAAAGCGAAGGCGCAAGGAAGAGGCGCGTAGACCAGCGGCAGGAGCAGGTAATTTATGTTTTTGTGTATTATGTTCGTGTGTATTATGTTTGTGTGTATTATGTTCGTGTGTATTATGTTCGTGTATGTTCGTGTTATACTGTCTGCTGAGCACTGTATCTAATCCTCCTACACTGTGCAGTCACTCAGAAAATGGCGGCACACAGTGTAGGAGGTTTGAAGACATTCAAACCCTTCCTTCTCCTTTCACTAGCGAGAAGAAGGGAGGGGGGATTGTGTGAGGACACTAGAGGAGAGTGTGTCCACCCCAAATTTGCAGCATACATCAATGAGGTTGCTTTATCTTAGTGACCATGCTGCAATTTTGGGAACTGCTCCCTCTAGTGGCCAGCACATGGAAATGTTATAAAGAATGTATAATATTTCCTGACTTGTGAAAAAATTAAAATAATTAAAACAATGTGTAATCACTTAAATACTAATTGTTTAACTGAAAAAAAAAATAATAATAATTTCTAGCGACATATTCTCTTTAAAGGACCAGTGTCACGAAAAAAAATTTTTTTAGATCAATTTGACTTTAGTGTGTTATTAAACATTTTTTTTTTTATTTGTGTGTTTGTGTTTTACTTTTTTTTATTTTTTCACTTTTTCTTCCCTATGGGGGCTGCCATTTTTTTTTCCATTTCTGTATGTGTAACGACACATACAGACATGGAATACGGCACATACAGTCACATAGTGAATGCGAACGGGGCCCGTTCCATCCACTATGCTGTACGCCGTCTGTGTGGGAACGGCGCATGCGCCGCTCCCACACAGTGCAAGTTGAACTATACGATGTCCGGCGCCATTTTCCTGTGGACCGGAAGTCGCGGCCGGACAGTAAGATTACTACTTCCGGTCGCGGCTTCCGGACTTGTGCACTTGGAGCAGACGGAGCGGACGGACCGGAGGGAGCGGCGGCGGCAGGAGCAGGTAAGTTATTTCTATGTATGTTCGTGTTTTAGTGTGTGTTTACTACTGTATGTTAACCTACTACACTGTGTGTTCGCTCAAAAAATGGCGACACACAGTATAGGAGGTTTGACCGTTCAATCCCCTCGTTTCTCCCGGCACTAGCCAGGATAAAGGAGGGGGGTTCTGAGAGCTCACTAGAGCAAGTGAGTTTTCTCAAATTTTGCAGCATAAAGCAATGTGGATGCTTTACCACATGCAATGCTGCAATGTTGGGAATTGCTCCATCTAGTGACCAGCGCTGGGAAATATTATAAATTAGAATCTAATTTATAATATTTCCTGACTCGTGAAAAAAATAAAAAAATTAGAACAATGTCTAATCACCTATACACTAACTGTTTAACTAAAAAAAAAATGTTTTTCTAGCAACACATTCCCTTTAATGGCTATGAACACCTTTGAGGGCATATTTTTTAAATAAATAGATTAGTCAGTGTGTTTAGTGTAACTTTGTAATTAGTATTTATTATAAAATCGTTTTACTTTTGGAGATACAGCTGTTCTATATTCTCTATACAGAGTAGCTGTATCGTTCGCTTTACACTGAATCCGTCAATCCCGCAGACCTGACGGGTTCAGTGTCGGCGGGTCCTGCGTGTCTGTGACTTATGAAATGCTTATAATTGTACTTCGGTATACCATAGAAACATCTGACTATAAGATCTAGAAAAAACTCAAGCAGCAAACTTTGTGAAAACCAAGATTTGTGTCAGTCTCAAAACTTTTGGCCAGGACTGTACGTAGGAAAGCTCTATTTATGTGTACAGTACAGCTACTATTTGATGTGAAGTGGTTGTAAATGAAGCACAGATACTTCAGCATTTTTACCATCATCTTCAGGTTCTTCCTCTTCCTCATTGACCTCAGTATAATATCTAGAATCCATCTGTCTTTGTAGTGCTTCCAGACGACTTTCATAATCCTGTGGAATAAATAAAGACAGGTTGAGTATGTGTATATATGACATATGGAAATAAGATTGCAAACTTTACCAGTGACAATTTACTAGTATATAAATAATGCAAATAAATAAATTTTCTGAACAGCAATGCAGAACTTGTTTGGGAAAATATAACATAACATAACTTTTTTATAAAATATGTCCATACAGTTAAGGTAAATCTTCTGGACTATCGTTAACGGTAGTCATTATGGTAGTCAATAATTTGACACACTCCACACGCTAATTCTACACTTAAAGGGGCAGATTTACTTATACTGGCGTTTCATACGTTAGTCTTAATTCAGACTACACTTGAGTTGAATGAGCCAAATTTATTAAGAGGCGCACACCTCTAAATAAATTTGGCGCATCTTGGCTGTCTGTGCGCCAGAAATAATGACTATGACTGCTACGCCCCTCCCGTCTCTACTACCCCACCTACTTTTCTCACCACTTTTCAAAAGTGGCGAGAGAAGGGAAGAGTTGCAAATTTTAGTACAAATATGGTGTTCACAAAAATGTGCGACTTTTCTATGTAAATCGTTTAAAAAATTTCCCCAATTGAGTTATATTTAATGATGTTTTTTATTATTTTATGGCGAACTGCTCCAACTGAGTGTCCTGCTAGTGTGATAAATAATAGTAACATAGTATATCTTGTTTTTTTTCATATTACTTATAATTGGTCAGGAAAGTGTTCTTAGAAACTGTTCTACATGGACATTTAGTTGGTCTTATCCTCAGCGTAGACAATATTGGATGAATTATTACAATATTTGCATAGATCAAATATTAAACGAATTGTGCAGTACTTTTAATTATTTTAATACATGTTGTTTTTATTTTTATTTATGAGTAGTTTTATATAATTTTGTATTATTGTTATTTAGGTGATTGTAGCGGTCGGGTGATGTGATAGACAATATTGTATCAATTGCAAAATATTAACAACGATAAATAGAATCATTGACTAATATATACATCAAGAAGGTGCCAAGAGAGAGGGTTTATTTTATTCTATGGTATTACAAGGTTCTTTGGGTGTTGAAACTGACCAGTGCACTTGGCCCCTAATGTTCTGTTTTATTGTCTGTAATCCGCCGCAGAATTATTCCTGCCGTTGGCGTCAATGGGAAGTTCGGGCGGAATCCGCCTGAAGATCGAGTAGGACGCTTCTTTTTCCCGGTAGCTAAAAAAATCAGCTAGTGGGAAAAAGAAGCGTTCGACTCACATTGAAACGAAAGGGAGGTGGAATTTCTAGACGGAATCCGCCCGAAAAAATTCTGCCGTGTGAACAGGGCCTTTCATAGTATTGTATCCCCGGAGAGCCACCCATATCTATTATTTCCATATCTTATGTCAAGTACTTCTCACCAATCTCTGCTGCTCCAGAAGGTAATTTGCTTCCTCACGTTCTCTTCTGTACTGATCTTCCAGCTCCTGAAGCCTGAAAGACAGAAGGTAACAGATTTGTATAATTACACAGTGGAGGACTACTATGAGGTCCGCCTTGATGTCTAAGTATATTAGTGAACATGTACAGTATACATTTGATAACTAAAAGTGAGATTCTGTCATGAAAGGGGCTTCCAGTCCAAAACAGTCCTCGTGTTGGTTTTTATGGACTGATTTATGGACACATCTACTGAAATCAGTCTAGTGAGAGAAATCATAGGTTTTCGTAACTCTCTGTGAAAAGGTGGCTTTGGTCACAGAGTAATTTCTCCATGAAAACCAGCAAGTAATCCATCCATTGTTATCATTGGGTGATGTTCCTGCTACCAGAACACTAATGATATGATTCATTATCCTGAACCTCCCTCATTTACATGAAAACTCACCTTTGTTCCATCTCCTGCTTCATGTCAATACCTTGCTTCTCAAGTAACTCCCGCTGAGCAAATGCCCAGTCCACAGGTTCGACAGGGGTCTCAGCACATGGAGTGCGCTCTCTCTCTTGCCGAGCTTGTTCAGGGTGGTTAAAGCGAAAAACATGAGACTTCCCCATAATGATTCGATTACCTAAATTAAAAAATGAAGCCAAGAATGAAGCCATGTAACACGGATATTTCACATGGAACCAGCTAGGAGGAAGCTGGTAAATACTGTATATCATGACCCATTAACTGTTTTAGCCTCCCCTGTCTGTGGTCATTTGGGTTAAAAATTCAAACTGTAAATATACTGTAGCATCGTGAGTCATCATCCCCTGTTAGTCTACATAAAAGCCAATAGGGCCTCCATCAATGATTGTCATTAAACGTCCCCAGACTCTTGCTACAGCAGAGATATAATCGCCATTACTGTAGAAATACATAACTAGGCAGATCCTCCATCCGTGTTGCAAGGAAAGCTTTTCCATAAGCAGATGTAAGTAAAGAGTTTATTATAATTGTAATCAGCCTGACAGTAGAGGACTCAAGAACATACTGGCGATTTCCAGATTTTAGGACAAAGTTCTTTATAAAGAGAACTTGTCAGCTCTCCTGACATGTCTGTTTTAGTACATACTTGTATTCCCCATAATATAACAATTCTGGAGCATCTTTTCTTAGAACTCTGCGTTGCACTGTCCCTCTGTTATTCCTCCTACAAATAGATGAATACATTTACAACATGCTAGTTACTAGTTGGGGGTATGTAATACTGTCCAATCAGTTCTCACAGTCTCAGACTGTGTTGGGACACGCCCCTAAGACTGACAATCGGAATCATAACACCCAGTTGTTAATTTATTCATACATTTCTAGTAAGGAATAACATAGGAACTATACAATGCAGACTTCTAAGAAAAGGTGCTCCAGAATTGTGATTTTATGTTAAATACATTTATTCACTGAAACAAACATGTCAGGAGAGCTGAGAGGTCCTTTTTAAGATAGAAAGTGAAAAAAATCCTTTTTTCTAATAGACCAGAAGTCAGTACTGTATATATCAGTCTCTGGAGGTGGACCTGATGAATGATGCAGGTACCGCACAGGTAACATCTTCATATGGTGTTCCTGAATATCGATCAACTATTAGGATCAGTGGCATGGCGTCTCAAGAATGTCATCAGTTAATTTGTTTTGTTTTTTTTCATTTTCCTAATTGTTGGCTGAACCCACAAAATGTTTGCCTTCTACTGGAAAAGGGTACATTAAAATTCCAGTAAGCTTTCATATATTCCTTACTTATCACATGGCCTGAGTACAGGGGACACATTTCATCTCACCAGATCTCAGCACGCATAACTCTGTCACTTTCTTCCCATTCACGTATGTGTCGGCCCCTTCACAAGGCTCAAGTGTCACTGCAACTGTGAGAGAGCAGAGAAATGAACGCTGACCAAGTATTCCTTACTACAGATGATTTTCTCTGTATACTCTGTGTTCTTGCGGTACAAATAATAAGATCATATTACCTGACCCACAGGGAATGATATTGCTCCGGAAAATACAGTGCTCCTCACGGATAAAATGTCCACTGAGCAAAATGTCCTGTCTCCTCTCTAGATCTTCACGCCCAACTCTGCAATGAAAAAATGAGAAAAATAATGGGTATGTCATGTATCCAATATCCGAACTATTTATAGGGAAACATTCCCAACCAAATCCTTCATTCTTACAATTAAAAATCCATTCTGTGAACATGACCTTCTTATCTCCTCTATTATTCTCATGTGTTTTTCATCACCTGGACTTGTCCCTTGCCTCCCTTTTCCTATTGAATTCCAAATTTGATACTTACCTACTCTTTAGGTCTTCAAATGCAACCTAAAAACACCATTGCATAAAATCTGTCATACCTATTCACTCTAACTACATACACTACTGCCAGCATTGCTTCATGCAAATACAGTAGTATATCTATCTGAATCTACCATGTAAATACCATGTAAATAGCATGCCGCCGTGTTTAGAGTTAATTCCTATAGCATCAATCTTCACAATAAATATAGTCAATCACTGATAACGTCCTATATACCGCATACTTTTATCACATTAACTTATCATATGTCTGTTCTCACCTTGTAATGCCATCTTTGATGTAATATAGTAGACACTCAGACATTAGAGGATCTTCATTAAGATTTACAAGGTGAGGAGTCTGAGGGATGCAAAAAAGTAAGGTAGGCATAGAATACAATAGGATGCAATAGCCATGGTCATTGAATAGTAGATATAGCAATAGAGATCAATGCAAATAGCAAGGCACAGCAATAAACCTTATGTTTACAAGTGTAGTTTGGATTATTAATTCAGAAAATAACCTAGATACATGATTCATAAATAGATGTACTGATGATATACCTGTATTGTATTTGACAACCTGGCGTTCCCCCCATTACACATGCACTATGCTTCTATTAACTGAAGAAGAGAAGAGGCTGGGAGGTAGAAGAGCACACCAAACCTGCACCAACCTCTTTTGGGGAATAAACCCCAACAAGTTCTGAGTACATTTCCAGAGGTGCCGTGTTGATCTGATAATCCCATGGAATGAGAATGTGAGTGATTGGAACATAAAAACAACATAAATAACATAATGACAACATAAATATTCACAACCTTAAAAGCTATGGCCACTTTCACAACCTACTTCTTTTATTGCCCCAATGAATCAATAATGAAGAAACACCTATGCAGACCCAGATATCTCCATGATAACAGACTACAAACATACACTATGTAGTCTCATCCTTAAAGAGGATCTGTCACCAGTTTATTCATTCCCTATCTGCTAACTAATATATTAGACGCTATGATGCTGATAACTACAGTGTGATTTGTTTTAAAAAACGTTTATTATTTGCAAAGTTATGAACATTTTTCTAAATATGCTAATTTGGCTATACTTACCAAATAGGATATGACTCTTTCTTTTCACTCTGGGCGGTGTAATGTTTTCTATATGATGCTGTCCAACTGGCGATATCTCTGGTTGTTTCACAGCTAGAACTGTGATCCTGGTGTCATATGAAAGGTTAAAATCTCTTCTTTCAAATGCCACCACCGCTGTTCTAGGTGGTCCACAGCCCGAGATATGGCTGTTTGAAGTGATCGCCCTTCACTCCAGCCTCAGTCTCTCACACTGTGTGAAGCAGCTTCATGCTGATAGACAGCGTCAGAGGCTGTGAGGAGGCTCCACCTCAGGAGAATCGCTGGTGCTGACGCTCATTTGTCAAGTATAGGCTCATTTGCATATTCAGAAAAAAGCTCATAACTTTTAAAATAATAAAAGTTTTGGGACACAATTCTCACTAGCATTATCAGTGTGACATTAGATTAGTTAGGAGATTGGGCATTACTAAACTAGTGACAGATCCTCTTTAATTCATACTTAAGACATTTACTAAATCTACTATTATTGTCATTGACAGATTTGACATTCATAGCATGGTTTGTTTTTCCCCAGGATGTACTACTTAAGCGGTAAGGGTGGGTAGGCCAAATTTTGGGCATCCTTTCCACAGACCTAATTCCGAATTAGAGTCATCTCCCTAAAAACATCATGTATGTTAGAAATCGGTAAAATATTCTCATATGTAGGAAATCAAACATGGTGCCCAGAAATACTCGATCAAAAATATACTGTATCTGGGATAATTTGTGTCGCACTGCCAAGGCTTCCACAATACAGCCGCCCAGGCTGATCGGCCAAATAGTTCCATTCATGAAGACCAATTGGAATAAGATCCTGCCATTCAGTGCCTGGAAAATTGGCAGTCAGCTTGAGGGCAAGGGGGATTAAAGCAATTAAAGGGGTTATGTGGGGACCAAAAATTATTAGCAGTGTACTCACTACAGTATGTGAATAAACTCTCTAATATACATTCCGGTCCCCCGTCACGCTGATTATGAGATTTTCATAGCGTTGCCGGGGACCGGAACTCTAGTTGCACAGCCTTCTTTGATGACGATATGACTCTTCGTCATGTGACTGACCCCACTGAACCCTATGTACTAGCTGTACTACTGCTCTTGCTTGTACATAGAGTACAGAGGGGGCGGTCACATGACGAGGAGTCGTATGACAGACATTTAAGGTTTAGAGTAGCATATTTAGTCAATGTACTCTTATAATGTATAAGAATGGAATATAATATAGTGTCTAAGGAAATGTAGTTCTGTGCTTCTGAATGTATTAGAACAACTGTGGTGGACATCTTGCAAATGGGATAGCTTGATATAGTAAGCAAATAAAAGTTATACCTTGTATAACTTGCATACGCTAAAACTAAATTTACACATGCAGTTTTTGATGCAGATTTTGGGACAGTTCTTGGAACCAAAGATAGGAGTGGATATAAAATTACACCTGCACTAAAAACTGCATGTGTGAATTCAGCCTAATTGTGAGTCAAACTTCTACTTAGCAAATAGTCATATGACAGATGAGAGAGATAACTGGCTGCTTGACACTTCTCAAGGAGAAACAGAAGCAGACATAAAATTTAGATTGTCCAATTTATCTTCTATCCCCAATTACACTTTGGCTAAGTGTCTGACACTCTCACAGTCATTAGATTGTGGCTATATCCTTTAAAAATTGAATGTCTTTGGACAACTGTACTAGAGATCAGCAAACATCAAACATATAAAACACCGCTTACAATGAACATGACATGCTAAAACTTAAAATAATACCAAATGATCATAAGTGGAAACATCAGTGATGTCAACTACAGGGAGGTAATGTCAATGTATTTAATAAAAATAAAAAAAACCCTGAAAGATAGCATTTGGGACATTTCAGATTTTAATTATCATATTAATATAATCTTTTTGGAATTTTTTTGTGGGGTATTGATTACACTTATACAGAGGTCTTTAAAAACTGGCACAAGAATCATATTTGCAGTAAGGCTGCTGATTGGGCAGCATTAATAAAAAGTCCAGAACAAATTTAAAGGATACTATATACCTTTATAATAGCTAGAACATTTGACAAGCAACTTTTTCAAAAACGGTAGATGTCACGAATGGATAAATGATTCTTGAATGACTCTGGTGATACCTAAAGGAAGTGAGTATGTTACCATGCCCTTCCATAATCCTCTAGGGGTTGTGATGGTAAAATTATTTAAGGTCAATTTGTGTAGAAGGTTGGTATGGCTATACCCTATTCTTGTATCAAGCAGTGTGTATTTAGCGTGAAGCCTTAAGACCTCTACCAAGCAATTCCACTTCACGCTAAATACACACTGCTTGATACACTTGATACACACTGCTTGATACACTGCTTGTTCATCTAATGATCGTATTGTTTCAAAAAACTGAAATATAATCGTTGTTGGCAGCACACCTCCATGTGTAAACAGGGAGACCCGCTGCCGACATGATAATACTGTATGGGTTACAAGCAATCAGAGTAATGACCGCTCGTCCCCATACATAGCTCCTTGTGACAAGAGCAAACGAGCACCGATCAATGAGCTGTCTCGTTGATCGGCACTCATTGCACCAGACTAAATTGGCCGGTGTATTAGGGGCTTTAGATAGTAGCCAGTATTTTCTCCTGCCCATTTAATAACATCGGTATTGGTATGTATATGAAAATGTGCATATAGAGTTATACATTTTGTATATGCAAAATAATGTAAAATTGAAAAGTTAGGCTCTAATAAGTGTCACAAAAATTCCCAAACTTACCTTTTTAGGTGAAAATACTCCAAGGGTTCCTCCATCTTCTCTCATGGCCACCCCCATCTCTGCAAGTAAAGCCTCCCTGTAGGAACAAGAACACAAACAGTTTCAGACAATAGGCAAAGACCCGCTTTCTATTGATGCCTCTCCTGTTCAGAACAATTATAACCTAATTAGGTAATATTTTTGCACATTTCTATGCATAAATATGTGATTATTATCTCCAGTCCCTTCATGGTCAGTGCTTTTCATAGTCTTTTTTTTTAAGACTGCAATTATTTTATTGTCAAGTACACTTAAATACAAGAAATTACCTGTCCATACGTATAGCCTCAGTGCGCCGGAGCTTCTCCTCCCACGTCTCATTAAGCTCAGCAATAATTTTCTCTGTTTCCTGTTTCACGAGTGTAAAATATAATTTTAGGTTATTGCTATTAAAAACGTGCAGCAATAATCAGTAATTAAAATAAAGCATTGAGATTAATAATAAAAGGGTTCCAATAGTTACTGTTCTGATAATAAAATAAAAATTTATGATATTATAAGAACCCATTAAGATTATGATCACTTCTTCATTTAGGTCATAAAAATATTGAGACTTAACAGGTTTAAAGGAATGTGTCATCAGAAAATGGGCAATTGTTTAAATCAAGGTTTTATGTTAAACATAATTTTTAAGAATTTTAGGTAACAGTGGTAACACTGGCCATTGAGCCTCACAATAGACTGAAACTTCCTGTTCCATAGAGATCACGTCTCAGCATTCATATCATTATCATCACAGGCAGGTTTAAAATGAAAGGTAAGGCTTCGTTCACATCTGCGCCAGGGTCCCGTTCTGTCAGAACTTTCCGTCGGAACGGAACCATGACTGACACAAACGGAAACTAAACCAAAACCTTTGATTTCCGTTTGTGTCAGTCAGGGTCCCGTTCTGACGGAAAGCTCCGACAGAACGGGATCCTGGCGCAGATGTGAACGAAGCCTAACACATATATATAAATAACACAGGATCCACCATTGACAATAGGTGAATGTCACAGCTCGCCTTCTATCCTACCTCTGCACAGGTCATCGAGCATGCCTAGGCTAAAACACTTTCCCATAGAAGTCAATGGGTTAACTCCAGACCACTGTTTCCCATGGTCCATGTGGCTGCTGTAAAGCATATCTCCAAATGCTGTTAAAAGCAACTAATACAAGATGTCCGCCCCCATAATCATGTACAGAAAATAGAATTTAAAAAAATGATAATCAAAAAATAAAAACAGATTAGAAAAAAATTCTGTTTCAATATCTGGTTTTAATTAGGCAAAAAAATTCTAGATGAAACATTCCCTTTAAAAATCCATAATAAACAGGGAGAATTCTAAGACAACCCCTTTCAGTTTGCTGCCACCGCGGCAAAGAGGAGACTACTACTCCCATTTATCCCATCACTACTACTCTCATTTATCGTGACAGAAATTTGCAGTTTTTTTAGTGTTTTTTTTATTCACAAATCATCTAACTCAATAATAAAACAGTAAATGATGATTGTGGTATAAGGGGTACTGTTCTCTGCTGTTTTGTTTCTTTTGCTTGATAACATTTGTTGTCATTTGGAAACAGTCTCTACTTAGGCATTGAATGCCTTACCGGTTGTTAAATTTTTTTTAAAAATTATTAAAAAGAGAATTAAAAAATGAATAAAAAAAACCCAGTATAAAATAAGCTCCCATTAGTGGCAGCTGGAGGCAGTCAAAATGTAGTGAGTGCACTCTATGCCTATGTAGAGGATTTTGAGATCTGAAAAAATATATTATGAAATGAATCACCACAGAATAGTGGACGTACAAATATTCACTTTAAGCTACATATCACAAAAGTTCTACATGATTTAGAAGAGATAAAGATGACTTAAGATCTTGATAACACATATAGGACATATAGCATGTTGTATTTGTAAAGCATACCTTAAGCCTCTCGATAGCCTCTTCACTTCCAGGTGTGAATGCCAGACGCTCATGTAGGCTGCAGACAGATGCAGCTCGACTGGACAAACCAGACATAGAGGATGAAGGACTCATACCCGTTAGGGCATTCACCGCTGTGAAGAGATTGTCAGGAGCATGACGCGTGTGTAGGACATTGGCGTTATCCACAGGACACACATCTATAAAGAGCAGAAGCCAGAGAGAAGAGGGATACCGAACCAGAAGGACACAGGGAAGGTGCGGACAAGAAGGGACACAAACGGTGCAATGTAATGTACAAAACAGTGGAAGTGATAAGGCATATTGATATGAATCAACAAGTGAACGATAGGAAAAAGAACATAGGAAAGTTAAAAAAAAAAGAGAAAGGTATATATTAATAAAGTAGTAATAATGTATGAAGGAGAAAAGTGAAAGTGCCGAAGGAATCAAACCAGGGAGAAAAGTACATTGTAGTAAGCACGTGATACAGGAGCAGATAGAAACAAAAAAATAGGATGTAGAGGAAAAGTGAGGGTTTAGGAAAGTTTGTAATAGTGGACAGAAAGGATTCAGGACAAGCAGGGAAGCGAGAAAAGAAATCTTTGTTTGGATGTTGTAGATACATCACATGAGAGGAGACAAGGAACCACAAATATAATGTTTCATGTGATACATCACATGTCTTAACCCGTGTGTACAATGTATCATATTATATTTGCATTTCAAACTTACAATTGAAAAAAAAAATAATTACGGTACAATTGAACAAAATGATGTTAAACTTGTAGATTAGGTCAGTGATATATGATTGATTATGTCTTGGTGACAGCTTGTGGATGTAAGCTATATGGCTGCGACACAACATCATGTGACCGACCACTAATACTGAATGGCAACACAGCACGCTACATCGCCATCTGAGAGTCAGAACCAAATAACGGGAGCATTTGGACATTTATTCACAGCCCAAGTAAAACAAGTTAGAACCTTGTGCATCACTGTGTAGCCTTGGCCAAAGTGTATTTTAAGGGCTATACACAGTATAGTCTATGCCCAGTTAAAACATGAACATTTAGGTTTGCATGCAGTTAAAGGGGTTTTCTCACCAATGACATTTAAGGCATATCCACAGGATATAATATAAATGTCTGATATTTGGGGTTGAGGGGTCCCACTTCTGGTTCCTCCACCTATAGGGAGAACGGGATAAACCTCACTCACCAGGTGAGGCCTGCTTGACTGTTTCTATAACTCCCATTGACTTGAATAGAGAGAGCTGTGGACATTCGTGGTCATCTCTCCATTCAATCTCCGCCCTGGATGTGGCAGCCACGTTTGGCTCACCTGGCAGATCATGGTATGTGGACACTCATTCTCCTAATTTATGGGGTCCTGGCCTGGGGATATGCCAAAAATGTCTTTGACAGGAAACTCTTTAACATCAGTTGCCTTTCCCCAATGTCTCTCTTACACAAGCACTGGAAGTTAAAATACGAGGAGTTGTATATACTTTTTGGGTTCTTACACAAAGAAGCTTTTTTATCTGTCGATGCCTGTGATATGGAGGGGAAAAAGTGGTCCTCAGTGATTTACTTTACATGACAGCAGCTCTACAGGATTAGAGAGTCAAATCTGGAATTGTAAATCAGGGAAATACCATATGGCCACCTTGTTCCCTCTGCTAGTGTGTAGATTTCAGGATCCTGGACTTTGTAAGTATGAGTTAGTTAAAAGTGGAATAATGGGGTTCTATCACACCTGAGTTTATCACGTTTTGAGTAGTAAGGCTTAAAAGTTTAAGGCTTTTAAACTTTTTTTTTTTATATATATATTTTTGTATGTGGAATTCAATTACTTGTAAAAATTTAAAATGAAAAACACACAATGAGAGCACATAGGAGTATATGATGTAGTTGATGATAGAACACTCACTATCAATAATATCAGACAGGCCCTGGGCTCCGAGCAGCTCTCTTAGACGTGCCACCTCGTCCTTAAGTTCACGTATCAGACGATTGTTTGGATCTTCATTGATAACAGCATTGCATCGGATCTGTTTGGCACGGTCAGCATATCTGCGGAAGACACAACATCTATTGCTTGATGCATTGGCTATAAACAGTAATCCAAAATGAATAAAAAAAGGGAAACAGAAACAGTAAAATTTCACTAATTACTCACCTTAGGTTGAAGGACATAAAATGCTTTATAATATAATAATTTCTGATTTCCCTTGTGCTTAAGTCCATTTAATAGAGAATGCCCTTAAAAGCAGACTTCTTCTACAAGGTCCCTTGTTAAATGAATCCTGCAATTTGTGTTCTTCTTACCATTTACTATAGCAGGGGATCGTATTTTTGGTTTTGGTAAAATCTACAGATATTTTGGTGCTTGATATGCAAATGACCAACTCTTATCCTGCTCGTGTAAAGTATTAACCTTTTTGTCTACAATGACTTCCCACCTATTCAATACGCCAAAATACTAAGACCTCCTATATAAAGGGAAGTTGTTCTCCTGTGACTTTAAATACATTTTTGCTTAGAATATTTGGTCTGCACACCATCTTATTAAAGAAAATCATTAGCGGTGTACTCACTACAGTATGTGAGTACACTCGCTAATATACATTCCAAACCCATGTCGCGCTGATTCTGAGATTTTAATAGCGCTGGCGGGGGACCGGAAGTCTAGTTGCGCAGTCTTCCTTCATTACAACACAACTCTTCGTCATGTGACCGGCCCTGTTGTACTCTATGTAATTCATCTACTACTGCTGCTACATCGGTTACAGCGGGGCCGGTCACATAACGAAGAGTCGTGTCGTTATCAAGGAAGACTGTTCAACTAGACTTCCGGTCCCCGGCCAGCGCTATAAAAATCTATGAAAATCTCATAATCAGTGCGACAGGGGATTGAAATGCATATTAGTAAGTGTACTCACATACTGTAGTGAGTACACTGCTAATACTTTTTGGTCCCGACATAACCCCTTTAAACATTAGTTGGGTAGTTGCACTCTTTGTTGGGTTCAGTTTTCCCGCATCTGCTTCAGAAGTGAGCAAAAGACAAAACATCTCACCGCAGGGTACTAAGGGTCTCATCATAGTTGATATCTGCAGGACTCAGAGCAGCAACCATAGCAGTGCGAGAGTTTCCACCTGAAGCACACAATCCAAAAATTGGTCATTACAAAATAATCTCAAAACACAATATTTTACAAAAATATTATTAATCTTTGTGTGAGAATCTTTTGGTGCACATCAGGATATCAATCAATGGGAGAAAGCTACAAACAGAAATGGTATAATCATATTTAGTAACACATTCCACTGCACTATAGACAAAATATATTCATTCACATCAGTTCAGAGACATTTTTAATCTAACTTTCCTATTTTGGGCTTACTTATATGGGAAGATTATTATGATACTGTTATGGTTTATCTGTGTGGGTATAACAAGATGAGGATCCTTCATAATACTGTTGAGAGCCATCAAAGTAGCAGAAACCCAGACAGACCCCATTATAGGTCAATCGGATATTGACCAGTCACTGTTTGGGTTTTATGACGTATCCATCACAGTATCATGGCTTTCATTTATATAACGGAAGCAATGACACTAGTGTGAACAGCGCCTTACACACAAGAAACATACATAAACATGGGGAAATCATACAAACTTCAAATAGATGAAGCCTTTGTACGCTGAAACGGTTAAATCCATATATTTAATGCTGAAAATCAGCAGTACTAACTAATAAGGCACAAATGTACAGTGTATGTATAAATACACATTTATATACAGTACGTCATATGCAAAGCCCAATTCTAATACTTACGGTATGTAAAAATTTGTATATTTCACACAACTTGTTGCCCACAGCCAATTACAATAGAGCTTTGATTTTTTTCAGAAAAGTTTGAGAAATGTAAGCTGAGCTTTGATTGGTTGCTATCGGACATATTTTCTGTTAGACAGTTTTGATGAATCTAAATTTCTTGGAGTGTTCCATTTTTATTTCAGACAATTGTGGCTTAGATATAGAGACCATTAAAACCTCAAGAGTACACATTAGTCCTCTAACGGCTCATATTTTGACATCATAGCGATGACAAAGGGTATGTGTATATGTCGACTATTGAAAAGAAAATGCATATATGGTATAAAAGTAGAATATTTTGGTGGCATAAATAAATGTATTACCTAAATTCTCTCTTAGAAGCCATGTGAGTACAGAATCTCGATATGGAACAAAATCATTTTTCTTCTTTTTCTTGTTCTGTGGAATAAAAATGACGTATAAGATGACAGTACTATAATATTTCCCCTGCCGCAACACTCCTATGTCATTATGATGACCTAATATATAAGAATATTAGAAGTGTAAACCGATTAGAAATTAAGGGGTAAAAAAAAAACCTTTAAAAATGGTATTGTACCATTATTACTAACTGAATTGTTTTTATAATGTGTAAACAAGGTTCTACATACAGTGAGTGATCTGAGAAACACCCACTATAATACATCCTTTATTTGCCTCATTATTTTTACTATTTAGGATCGTACAGCTCGGCAATTAATAAAGTAAAATAATGACAGTATATTTTAAGGTTTTTTTTGGCCTAACTCTTGCAAAATGATCAATCATAAAAATAAAAATCCTGATTGATCAAATATTTTTTTATTACTTTAGTCCCTTAAAGGAACAGTGTCACCCCAATTTTTTTTTTAACATGTTAAAGATGTTAGTGCTTTATTAAAAACGTTTGGATTAATTTGTGTGTTTGTGTGTTACTTTTTTTTATTTTTACACTTTTTCTTCCCTATGGGGGCTGCCATTTTTTTTTCCATTTCTGTATGTGTCGATTAACGACACATACAGACATGGAATACGGCAGCTCCAGTCCCATAGGGACTGCGAACGGGGCCCGTTCCATACACTATCGTGTATGCCGCTGTGTGGGAACGGCGCATGCGCCGCTCCCACACAGTTCAATTTGAAATGCGCGCCGGGAGCGGCGGCGACTGGAGCAGGTAAGTGATTTCTATGTATGTTCGTGTTTCAGTGTGTGTTTACTAGTGTATGTAAACCTTCTACACTGTGTGTTAGCTCAAAAAATGGCGACACACAGTGTAGGAGGTTAGACCGTTCAAACCCCTTTTTCTCCCGGCACTAGCCAGGATAAAGGAGGGGGGGATTCTCAGAGCTCACTAGAGCTAGGGATTTTTACCCAATTTTGCAGCATAAAGCAATGTGGTTGCTTTACCACATGCAATGCTGCAATTTTGGGAATGGCTCCATCTAGTGACCAGTGCTGGGAAATATTATAAATTGAATCCAATTTATAATATTTCCTGACTCGTGAAAAAAAAAAAAAAAAATTAGAACAATGTTTAATCACCTACACACTAATTGTTTAACTAAAAAAAAAGAAAAATGGTTTTGCTGGCAACACATTCCCTTTAAGGACACGGCCAATTTTGGTCTTGAGGACAGAACAATTTTTTTTATATGTCCCTCTTCGCATCCCGGCGCTCATAAAGTTTTCATTTTTTGTCCGATTTAGCTGTATGAGACTTTGTTTTTTGCGACACGAGTTGTAATTTATGTAGGCACCATTTTTTTTGGTACATTTACATTATTGTTTAATTAATATAAATTTTTATTTTGGCAAAAATGTAGAAAAAAAAGCAATTCCTCTGTAGTTTTATTTTTACACCATACACCGATCATCATAAATAATGTTATAGATTTATTTTATTGGTTGTTACGGACGTGGCGATACCAAATATGCGTATATATTATTTCATGTTTTGGGGCTTATAATTTGAAAAGTTTATTATTGTAGAAAATTTTATTTCTGTTTGGTTTTCTTACCATTTTTTTTTATTTAACATTCCCTCTTTTTTTTTTTTTTATTAACTTTACTTTTTTTTTAATCCCATAGAGGGATTTTCATTTGGATTTTTTAACTTTAATGTACTGGCATATATCTATATTCCAGTACATTATCATGTGTACTGATTGTACGCAGGCAGTTGTTAGGGCATACCTCAGTATACCCGAACAACATGGTCAGACAGCCCTGAGGTCTACCAGGTATGGGCATCGATCGCGTCACACGGATTTCCTGTGACGCGATCAAAGGGGGAGACCACCATCTCACTATTGCTTTGAATGCCGCGACCAGCTTTGATCGCGGCATTCAAGGGGTTAACGGTGGAGAGAAGAGGTTTTTCTTCTCTCTGCTGTTAGAGCGGGGCTGCGGCTGTGTATTAAAGCCATTGCCGCGCTCATCATGGCTGTATTAAGCCTCGCCCCCTTTTCAAGACACTTTTCAAAAGTGTCTAGTGAGGCACTAACAACTGTTCTTTTTTGCACATTCTGAACATAACTATGTTTCGAACAAAATGCGTCAATGTTCTCTAAAAATGTGCCACATTTTGGCGCAAAATATGATTTATGTCTCAATATTAAATAATAAATATCCCACCTTATTGGTTCCAGAGTCCTGTGGAAAACAGCGAGAAAATACATTAGATAAAAGCATCAGTTACTTGTGCAGCTATTGGTATTGAATGATAGGACACATAGGGCATGTAACAATGGGGTTATCTATAAACTTGTATATGGTATTTTTATGTACAACAGCCTGAAGTTTTCATACAGACTTTCCTCTAGTTCTGGTTGCAATAAATGTATGAACGTTACATGACATGTTCATAAATATTTGACGATTCATGGTCATCACAATTGCAGATGACAAATAGCTCTGTAGTGTTGTAGATACTGCACGGGACCCTTAACCCTACAGGAGAACCTGGACAATCTGGCTAAATGTGGACAGCAAAATGGCTTATGAGTTTCAATGTTGACAAGTGTAAGGTTATACATTTTGGAGCAAGAAATATTTATGGTATTTATAACCTGAATGGATCACTATTATTTGAATCTACAATGGAGAGGATTTAAGTGTAATTAAACTAAATTATAGCACTCAATGCCAGTCTGCTGTATCAAAAGCTAAAGAGGCATAGTTTTTAGAAAACAAAGTCTTATTTTACGCCTTTATAAAGCACTGAACATCCTGAATAAGAAGTTCAGCTTTGGGCATTAGTTCATAAAAGAAGTATCAAAGAGTTGGTGAAAGTAAAAAAAAAATGGCAACCAATTTTGGTACGGTAGATCTCAGTTATGAAGAAAGGTTGGCATGTTATATTTATATATTTTTTATATATATATATATATATATATATATATATAGTTGCTCTAGCAAGACTAAAGTGATGACTGACTTATTCTTTTTGCAGGGGGTTCGTAACTATAAAAGGGTGAAAGTGATGGACCTTTTGTCAACCCACTAACTATATTACAGTATATAATTGAAATAAAAGGGTCACACAAATGGCACTATTAATGCATGACCCCCTCATGTTTTTGCATCTAACACGATACAGAAAGTTCAGATGAACAGAGCACTTTTTATAGTGATATATGGAATTCTGTGGCTTATTATGAGGATAAACTTACCATTTCAGCTAGAGCAGAAATCACTTTACCCAGTGTAGTTAGAGACTTATTGATGTTTGCTCCTTCCTGGAGGAGAGAAAAAAGAACCATGTAGAAAAAAATGTTTTGTGCGGTAATTACCACAAATTTGGAGAAGGAATCTTGTCTCCTGACCAAAAAGTAAGGCAACCTTGTGTTGTGTTTACTTATGATTGTCATACAACATCTTTTTATGGCACTAGTTAAAAGCATATAAGACACAAGATTCTAGAATATTGTGAGTTCAGTAAAACCTCTCCAAAAGACCACCTCTTAGAGAAGACCACATTTCAGTAAAGGATTTTAATTTCCCTTATCCACAAATGAATAAAATTATAATTTTTCCTATATAGTAGTCTTCATTTTACAAAGGATCTTATATGCTTTCGGTTTTTTTTTTCAATGTTTTCTCTATCCATTGAACATGAAACCATCTATTTTCTAATTTATGCCAAAATATTTTTCACACAACATGAAGCATTTTGAAGAGTCTCACCTTTAATCTTGTCCCTTTGGCTCCGGTGGAATCTGCTCTTTCACTTCCTGCGAGGTCCACCAGGCTAATTTTACTAACCTACGGGGAAGAAGAATTTCTCCGGTAATACTTCTATAATACAAGTAGCATCTTATAACACCGAACAAACCAATTGCTACCGCCTTTATATATTAGGGAGCAGAAGAAAAATCTTCAGTAGACTTCAGCACTTTTGTGAAATAGATGAAACTACTCACCCAAAAGTGTTCAGCATAATAATGTCATTTAATAATGTCATTTAGTTCAGAAAATTACAGAAAGAAGATATAAAAAGGCAGATGTAAAAGAAGAACAGGATGGAGAACAGATTTAGAGGGAAAGAACAAGGAGACAAGACTATGAATGAAAAAACAGGAGCCACCAAGAGGCATGCAAAAGGAGAGGTAATCGGTGTACAGAGGCAAATACTGTTGACAGGAGCATGGAGAGGAGGATGATGAAGGTAATAGTATGGAAAGATGGAAACTGATCTAGATAGGAGCAGGCGAGAGATGAAGACTGAATGAGACAAGACTAGTAGGGGCTCATTCAGATGGGCGTGATTCTTGTCCGTGTGCAGTGCGTTGAAACAACGCACATCACACGGCCCCATTGATTTGAATGGGGCTATTCACACATGCGCAAGTTTTCATGCAGCGAGTGTCCGTTGAAGTCAATGGGTGCGTGAAAATCACGGACAGCACACGGACGCACATCTGTGTGCCGTCCGCGTTTCACGTATCAGTTACATTGAAGGGCTTACAAGTCTGTGAAAAACACATGCCATTCGCAAAGCACATCGATGCATAGCGCAACACACACACACGACTAGATTTACGCACGTTTTTTACGTGCGGAAATCTGTCACACTCGTGTGAATGTAGACTAAAATGTGAACACCAAGACAAAGATATTAAGATAAGAGCAGGAGGGTAGGTGTATTTAAAGGGTTTTTCTCAAGGAAATATCCCCTGTTCATATTCCCTATTGTAGCGCCCATGGCCGCGGGCCGTCGGGTTCACTCACCTCCCGACGCCCGCAGCCATGGATCTGTGAGCGCTGGCCTCTGTCTCCCTCCTAGGAGATGCCAGCGCTCACTTCCGCTCCGTCCGGCCGGGTCCCGTAGGGTGCGCGCGCACGCTCGCGCCCGCTCTTATAGGGCCAGCGCGCGCACATGAAAACAATGATCATTAACCCACGTGATTCCCTGCCCTATAAGAATGCCCCAGCCCTTCTGATCCTTG
Organism: Rhinoderma darwinii; assembly: GCF_050947455.1. NCBI lineage: Eukaryota > Metazoa > Chordata > Amphibia > Anura > Rhinodermatidae > Rhinoderma > Rhinoderma darwinii. The sequence continues at coordinate 92,677,407 of NC_134690.1, forward strand.
CCTGAGAGTTGTTAGTCTTTCCCTGTCTGTCTCGCAAATGGTCCCTTAGTGTCTCCCGTTCCTGCTGTTACCCGTGCCCTGTTACCGTTCCTGTATTCCGCATTGTTCCTGTGCCTACCCGTGTTCAAGTGCCATCTGCCACGTCAAGTGCCATCTGCCACGTCAAGTGTCATCTGCCACGCCAAGTGCCATCTGCCACGTCAAGTGCCATCTGCCACGTTCAAGTGCTATCTCCTCATCGGATACTGCCCGCTACGTCTGGCGCCACTTTACGCACCTGCCTCCATCCGTGCTGAAGCCACAGTCACCGTCCGGACTATTTCAGGTACCTAAGCATTACTGTCTGCTATCTTACTTTCACATAGACTGAGACCTGGTCAGCTGCCTCCCCGCTACGGCGGAGCGGCCTAGTGGGTCCACAAACCCAGTGTCCGTGACACCTATTGGGATGTCATAGAGGGGTTTCCCCACTCATGACCCTGTCTGTCAGCCATAGTAGAGAGTTGCTATGATGGAGTTGTGGAGGACTCGGCATGGCCATTTAATAAATGGATGCTCATTCATACCCTGCTGCAGTGTTTGTAATAACATTTAGGGCAAGGGTTTCAGAAGCCATGGCGGCCTACTGAAATAAATGAAATGGAGGCAAAAATTACATTGTTAGTAAAACTAACTATAATACATTATGTAAATTTTTATCATTATGGATATAACATTTGGGAACAAGTTACCAAGACAACAGTCTGTTAAATATATTGGTGGATATAAAAAAGGGTAATTGTTATTTACAAGTCTACGTTACCAATGCTATATTGGAGGAAGCACTGTATTCCCTGGAGCACACTTTTCACTTCTTCACATTCAACAGTCAAAACATCAATTAAAGTCATTTAAAATATGCAAAAAGTCATAGAGATAATGTAACTACACTAACATATTGATGCCAACACACAATAATGGAGCACAAAGATGTGTTACTGTCCCCAGCTATCATAGTAGATGTGTAGTTGTGTGACAGGTTGGGGGCTTGACATATTAATGTATACAGATAATAACTACTGTATATGGACAGAGAATGAAGAGTGAGTGCAGAGATGAAGAGGTCAGACAGGCCACGTAGATATACTATAAAAACAAGAGTAAGGACCCTTTTACACTGGCCACTTATCGGGCAAATGAGCGTTCGCAGAATGCTCGTTCCCAAAAAATGCCCTGTGCAAACAAGGCAACGATCAGCTGATGAACGAACAAACGCTCATTCCCCTGCTGATTGTATAGTTTTAAATGGCCAAAATATTATCGTTGTCGGCAGCACATCTCCCTGTGTAAACATAGAGATGTGCTGCCGATATGATAGATATATGGGGACGAGCAATCGGAATAACGATCGCTGCTCTCCATACTAGCTCCTTATGAAAGGAGCAAATGAGCGCCGATTAACGATTTCTCGTTGATCGGCGCTCGTTTACATGGCCCACGTCCACAACCACGACCACCCAAAGTCGAGAACACAAAATGACATGATGAATCCGGGACATTAATCTGATTGATTATATAACACTCAGCAGCTCGACTGGGTTGTCAAAAATAATGGTTGTCAAAAATGATTCTGCTTGCATTATATTTTTTATTTTTATGTTTTATTTTTACTATTGAATACTGGGAGCTAATCAAAACAGTGAAATCTCTTGTTATGCGCTTTGTCTTCTTACGTGTTCTGGCTTTGTGTGTCATTTGTCTTTATTTGCACTACCTGTAAATTATTGGCTGCACGTCCCGGCTATAGAAGCCAACCAGCGGCTTAGAGGAGCGCTAAAACATTTTCTATAAGCATAAACATGTACAGACAATATCAGACATTACATATTGACAAAACTAATTTACAATTTAAGCAAGAGGAGTCAGGACCCTGCACAGGAGATTACAATCTATGAGGAAATAAGGAAATTTTTACAAAATGTAAAAAAGTGCTTGTTAAAGGGGTTTTCCCATGATGGACATTTATGACATATCCACAGGATATGAGGAAATAAGGGAGACACAAAGTGTAAGGCTGGGTTCACACACACTATTTACGGACGTAATTGGAGCGTTTTAGCCCCGAATTACGTCCGAAAATGTAGCTCAATAGCGTCGGTAAACATCCGCCCATTCATTTGAATGGGTCTTACGATGTTCTGTGCCGACGGTCATTTTTTTTACGCGCCGCTGTCAAAAGGCGTAAAAAAGACGCCCGCGTCAAAGAAGTGCCTGTCACTTCTTCAGACGTAAATGGAGCTGTTTTCCATTGACTCCATAGAAAAACAGCTCCAATTACGTCCGTAATGGACGCAGCGAAAGACGCCTGCACATGCCATTACGGCTGAAATTACGAGAAAACAGCACCATAAATTCAGCCGTAACGGACGCTGCCGTGTGAACATACCCTTACAGTCTTTGTTCTGTACAATGGTCAAGCAATTTATTTATTTATTATATACACATGGGCTGGTACACATAAAGCTGCATGAACCGGTCACCAGCCAGTATCCGTGTATGACTGACATGAAGAGAAGAAGTGTGAGGGAATCTTATTCTGATAACTAAGCTAAATAAGAGGTGTCTATCACAGGACTGGAAAAAGGTGGGAACAGCACTCTCCTCCTGAATACAGTGGATTTATACATATGAGGCTAAGGCATTCCTTATGGTTTGAGATTAAATAAAGTTCTGCATCATTTTTGTGCCATTTGGCACAGAAACATATTGCAGACCTGAATTTATAATACAAATATCCGCTTTAAAAAAGTCTCTTCTTTTTCTGGGTGTCTGGCTCAGGCTCATCACAAATGATTCATGGTCGAAACTGGTTGTTGTCAAAAGGATCAGCAATAAGAAGTGTTATCCTATGAGTGTCAAATCCAAAATGTATTTTTGCTTATTATAATATATTATAGCAGCCTTTGATGATAGAGAATTTTAGAATGTGTTTTGTGTATTTATTTTTTTATAGCAGAAGATGGGGTAAGGTATACAACTCTGGTAACAATAATCAATGCCATTTATCTTGTAGTGATTTATATCAGACATATTAGTCTTGTCATTTTATAACATATTTATGCAATGTGGAAAAAGTGCAGGAGGGTTGAGAGCATTGCAATTTAATATTAGAGGCTATTGCTCCAGGGTGGGTTTACCATATGGAACTTAAAGATGGATGGTCGAAGTAGAGGAAATAATTTTACATTAGACAGTGATCACAAACACTTTCCCGACCAAATCAGTCCTATCTTCTGACCAAAAGATACACACAAATATCACGCAACATATTTGGCTCTGACGTGGTTCTCTGTTTTTGCATGTTATGTCTCTTGACCCTTCTTACCTTTTCTGTGCTGGTCTGGGCATCAGCATCATTTTTACGTTGGGTGAAGATTATGTTGAACACAGCATGGGAGCGACTGCTTGTCTCATTCATGTTAGTGGCAGCAACAGTTCTGTGAAGACACAAACAAACATTACAGCCATTCCGCCTAACTTTTTGGACAGTCAAAGAGGGTCACATAGGTTTCATTGTGTGATTATTTACCATGCATATCCATACACTTTAATAGTTGTCAGTTTGAATATTAGCGCAAAAATCATCTATATATATATATATATATATATATATATATATATACACTACCGTTCAAAAGTTTAGAGTCACTTAGAAATTTACTTATTTTTTAAAGAAAAGCACAGTTTTTTTCAATGAAGATAACATTAAATTAATCAGAAATACACTCTATACATTGTTAATGTGGTAAATGACTATTCTAGCTGCAAACGTCTGGTTTTTAATGCAATATCTACATAGGTGTATAGAGGCCCATTTCCAGCAACCATCACTCCAGTGTTCTAATGGTACATTGTGTTTGCTAACTGTGTTAGAAGGCTAATGGATGATTAGAAAATACTTGAAAACCCTTGTGCAATTATGTTAGCACCGCTGTAAACTGTTTTGCTGTTTAGAGGAGCTATAAAACTGACCTTCCTTTGAGCTAGTTGAGAATCTGGAGCATTACATTTGTGGGTTCAATTAAACTCTCAAAATGGCTAGAAAAAGAGAGCTTTCATGTGAAACTCGACAGTCTATTCTTGTTCTTAGAAATGAAGGCTATTCCATGCGAGAAATTGCCAAGAAACTGAAGATTTCCTACAACGGTGTGTACCACTCCCTTCAGAGGACAGCACACACAGGCTCTAACCAGAGTAGAAAGAGAAGTGGGAGGCACCGCTGTACAACTGAGCAACAAGACAAGTACATTAGAGTCTCTAGTTTGAGAAATAGATGCCTCACAGGTCCTCAACTGGCAGCTTTATTAAATAGTACCCGCAAAACGCCAGTGTCAACGTCTACAGTGAAGAGGCGACTCCGAGATGCTGGCCTTCAGGGCAGAGTGGCAAAGAAAAAGCCATATCTGAGACTGGCTAATAAAAGGAAAAGATTAATATGGGCAAAAGCACACAGACATTGGACAGAGAAAGATTGGAAAAAAGTGTTATGGACAGACGAATCGAAGTTTGAGGTGTTTGGATCACACAGAAGAACATTTGTGAGACGCAGAACAACTGAAAAGATGCTGGAAGAGTGACTGACGCCATCTGTCAAGCATGGTGGAGGTAATGTGATGGTCTGGGGTTGGTTTGGTGCTGGTAAAGTGGGAGATTTGTACAAGGTAAAAGGGATTTTGAATAAGGAAGGCTATCACTCCATTTTGCAACGCCATGCCATACCCTGTGGACAGCGCTTGATTGGAGCCAATTTCATCCTACAACAGGACAATGACCCAAAGCACACCTCCAAATTATGCAAGAACTATTAAGGGAAGAAGCAGGCAGCTGGTATTCTATCTGTAATGGAGTGGCCAGCGCAGTCACCAGATCTCAACCCCATAGAGCTGTTGTGGGAGCAGCTTGACCGTATGGTACGCAAGAAGTGCCCATCAAGCCAAATTAAGAAAATTATTTCAAATAAAAATCATTATTTCTAACCTTGTCAATGTCTTGACTATATTTTCTAGTCATTTTGCAACTCATTTGATAAATATAAGTGTGAGTTTTCATGGAAAACACAAAATTGTCTGGGTGACCCCAAACTTTTGACCGGTAGTGTATATACAGTGAAGGAAATAAGTATTTGATCCCTTGCTGATTTTGTAAGTTTGCCCACTGTCAAAGACATGAACAGTCTAGAATTTTTAGGCTAGGTTAATTTTACCAGTGAGAGATAGATTATATTAAAAAAAAACCTGAAAATCACATAGTCAAAATTATATATATTTATTTGCATTGCGCACAGAGAAATAAGTATTTGATCCCCTACCAACCATTAAGAGTTCAGCCTCCTCCAGACCAGTTACACGCTCCAAATCAACTTGGTGCCTGCATTAAAGACAGCTGTCTTAAATGGTCACCTGTATAAAAGACTCCTGTCCACAGACTCAATTAATCAGTCTGACTCTAACCTCTACAACATGGGCAAGACCAAATAGCTTTCTAAGGATGTCAGGGACAAGATCATAGACCTGCACAAGGCTGGAATGGGCTACAAAACCATAAGTAAGACGCTGGGTGAGAAGGAGACAACTGTTGGTGCAATAGTAAGAAAATGGAAGACACAAAATGACTGTCAATCGACATCGATCTGGGGCTCCATGCAAAATCTCACCTCGTGGGGTATCCTTGATCCTGAAGAAGGTGAGAGCTCAGCCGAAAACTACACGGGGGGAACTTGTTAATGATCTCAAGGCAGCTGGGACCACAGTCACCAAGAAAACCATTGGTAACACATTACGCCGTAATGGATTAAAATACTGCAGTGCCCGCAAGGTCCCCCTGCTCAAGAAGGCACATGTACAGGCCCGTCTGAAGTTTGCAAATGAACATCTGGATGATTCTGAGAGTGATTGGGAGAAGGTGCTGTGGTCAGATGAGACTAAAATTGAGCTCTTTGGCATTAACTCAACTCGCCGTGTTTGGAGGAAGAGAAATGCTGCCTATGACCCAAAGAACACCGTCCTCACTGTCAAGCATGGAGGTGGAAACATTATGTTTTGGGGGTGTTTCTCTGCTAAGGGCACAGGACTACTTTACCGCATCAATGGGAGAATTGATGGAGCCATGTACTGTCAAATCCTGAGTGACAACCTCCTTCCCTCCACCAGGACATTAAAAATGGCTCGTGGCTGGGTCTTCCAGCACGACAATGACCCGAAACATACAGCCAAGGCAACAAAGGAGTGGCTCAAAAAGAAGCACATTAAGGTCATGGAGTGGCCTAGCCAGTCTCCAGACCTTAATCCCATCGAAAACTTATGGAGGGAGCTGAAGATCCGAGTTGCCAAGCGATAGCCTCGAAATCTTAATGATTTACAGATGATCTGCAAAGAGGAGTGGGCCAAAATTCCATCTAACATGTGTGCAAACATCATCATCAACTACAAAAAACGTCTGACTGCTGTGCTTGCCAACAAGGGTTTTGCCACCAAGTATTAAGTCTTGTTTGCCAAAGGGATCAAATACTTATTTCTCTGTGCAAATTGCAAATAAATATATATAATTTTGACAATGTGATTTTCAGTTTTTTTTTTTTAATATAATCTATCTCTCACTGGTAAAATTAACCTAGCCAAAAAATTCTAGATTGTTCATGTCTTTGACAGTGGGCAAACTTACAAAATCAGCAAGGGATCAAATACTTATTTCCTTCACTGTATATATATATATATATATATATATATATATACAACCATATAAACAAATTTTTAAGATCCAAGTTGCACAAAAAAATTTTTACAAGTTGAAATCTAATATATAGTTAGGAACCAGACAGTTTCTGTAGAAATGGGGTAAGTTCACACAGGCCGGATATGCTGCCCACAAGGAATTCCGGCCGAAAATCCGCACCAAATTGTGGTGACGTTTTTTTCGTCCAGAATGTCCGTTGTGGAAAACTGCAAGGAAAGAAAAGTCATACTTACCCATATCCATATCCACGCGTCCCTCTGCTGTCCTGCAGCCCGGCCTCCTGGGATGATGCTTCATCCCATGTGACCACTGCAGCCTGTGATTGGCTGCAGCGATCACATGGGATGACATGTCATCCCAGGAGGCCAGCCTGGACGAAGAAGCACAGAGTTCTGGGTAAGTATAAGATCCTTTTTTCCCATATGCAATATTTGGGGTGGAATCGCAGCCTTTCTGCTGCAATAATCGCAACATCTGCTATTTGTTGCGTGTTTTAACTCCCCATTATATTTAATGGGGAAAACCTGCAACAAAGAAGCAGCGATTACGCAAATACAATTGACAGGCTGCGGATTAAAGAAATGCACTGCAGGTCAATATCTGAGCGGTTTTTCCGCTTATCACTTATGCAGCGTGTGGATGAGATTTATTCAAATCTCATCCACTTTGCTGCTACTATATTATGCTGCAGATTTTCCACAACAAAATCGGTTGCGGAAAATCTGCAGTATTATGCTACATGTGAACACGGCCTTTAATGGAAATCTATTTCTAAGAGCAAAAAGATGGACATTTAAGGGGCAAAGAGGGATAGAGAGACAAAAATAGAAAACGTCCTCCAGAAGGGGGACACTTGGGAGGTATGACACAGCATATAGAGTAATAATTGTGGTGCCTGTCATTGGCATATAGCACATGATACACTTTAATCTATATTAATCCGTTTCTAACCATGCCATTTCTTTTATTAGCATGGGACAAGAGGATATTCCTCATTAATGTATATATTTGTGGGCGTTGAAGGCTCTTTTTAGATTACATTATTCTACATTATTGTACTCCATTGTTGTTTTTATAGAAAAGTTTAAAGAAACATTTCTGTTAATGTCCTCTTTGATTTAAATGTGTATATATATATATATATATATATATATATATATATATATATATATATATATACATATATAGATATAGATATATACACTACCGTTCAAAAGTTTGGGGTCACCCAGACACTTTTGTGTTTTCCATGAAAACTCACACTTATATTTATCAAATGAGTTGCAAAATGACTAGAAGATAAAGTCGAGACATTGACAAGGTTAGAAATAATAATTTTTATTTGAAATAATAATTTTCTCCTTCAAACTTTGCTTTCGTCAAAGAATGCTCCATTTGCAGCAATTACAGCATTGCAGACCTTTGGCATTCTAGCTGTTAATTTGCTGAGGTAATCGGGAGTAATTTCACCCTATGCTTCCAGAAGGCCCTCCCACAAGTTGGATTGGCTTGATGGGCACTTCTTGCGTACCATACGGTCAAGCTGCTCCCACAACAGCTCTATGGGGTTGAGATCTGGTGACTGCGCTGGCCACTCCATTACACATAGAATACCAGCAGCCTGCTTCTTCCCTAAATAGTTCTTGCATAATTTGGAGGTGTGCTTTGGGTCATTGTCCTGTTGTAAGATGAAATTGGCTCCAATCAAGCGCTGTCCACAGGGTATGGCATGGCGTTGCAAAATGGAGTGATAGCCTTCCTTATTCAAAATCCCTTTTACCTTGTACAAATCTCCCACTTTGCCAGCACCAAACCAGCCCCAGACCATCACATTACCTCCACCATGCTTGACAGATGGCGGCAGTCACTCTTCCAGCATCTTTTCAGTTGTTCTGCGTCAATCAAATGTTCTTCTGTGTGATCCAAACACCTCAAACTTCGATTCGTCTGTCCATAACACTTTTTTCCTAACTTCCTCTGTCCAATGTTTGTGTGCTTTTGCCCATATTAATCTTTTCCTTTTATTAGCCAGTCTCAGATATGGCTTTTTCTTTGCCACTCTGCCCTGAAGGCCAGCATCTCGGAGTCGCCTCTTCACTGTAGACATTGACACTGGCGTTTTGCGGGTACTATTTAATGAAGCTGCCAGTTGAGGACCTGTGAGGCGTCTATTTCTCAAACTAGAGACTCTAATGTACTTGTCTTGTTGCTCAGTTGTGCAGCGGGGCCTCCCACTTCTCTTTCTACTCTGGTTAGAGCCTGTTTGTGCTGTCCTCTGAAGGGAGTAGTACACACCGTTGTAGGAAATCTTCAGTTTCTTGGCAATTTCTCGCATGGAATCGCCTTCATTTCTAAGAACAAGAATAGACTGTCGAGTTTCACATGAAAGCTCTCTTTTTCTAGCCATTTTGAGAGTTTAATCGAACCCACAAATGTAATGCTCCAGATTCTCAACTAGCTCAAAGGCAGGTCAGTTTTATAGCTCCTCTAAACAGCAAAACTGTTTACAGCGGTGCTAACATAATTGCACAAGGGTTTTCAAGTGTTTTCTAATCATTCATTAGCCTTCTAACACAGTTAGCAAACACAATGTACCATTAGAACACTGGAGTGATGGTTTCTGGAAATGGGCCTCTATACACCTATGTAGATATTGCATTAAAAACCAGACGTTTGCAGCTAGAATAGTCATTTAGCACATTAACAATGTATAGAGTGTATTTTTGATTAATTTAATGTTATCTTCATTGAAAAAAACTGTGCTTTTCTTTCATAAATTAGGAAATTTCTAATTGACCCTAAACTTTTGAACGGTAGTGTATGTGTGTGTGTTTTTTGTCATATGCCATCAGATAGCAGCTACTGTAGACACAGAGAAGAGAAGAGGGGAGGGAGGTGGGGGGATGATAGTGCAGTCTATCCGCCTTAGCCTTTGTGCAGATGTACACGCAGTACACTTCTCTATCACCACACAGGGAAGAGAGGATTTAATCTGGGCAACATATGCATAACGTTTAAATGGCATTACATTTTTTCATGGATTTCTCTCTCGGTCCAAAAACATTTGTGCAGATATGTCAGATAACAGGAACTCTTTAAAGGGGTTTTCCCATGAAGCACATTTATGACATATCCACAGGATATGTCATAAATGTCAGTTAGATGTGGGTTCCACCTCTGGGACCCGCACCTATCTCTAGAACGGGGCCCCCTAAACTCCGTTTTACTTCTCTATGTTGTGGCTGAAGAGTGTGATTCCCGACCATAAATTATGGAAATAGCGTAACTCGCCCAGCTACGCTGTTTCCGTAACTCCCATAGTAGCAAATGCCAGTTACAGAAGCAGCGTAGCATACGAGCTACGCTGTTCCCATGACAACCATTCAGTTCTATGGGACTTACGGAAACCGCGTAAGTCAGCGTGCTACGTATTTCCGTAATTCATGGTCGGGAATCACACTCTTCAGCCACAACACAGAGCGGTAGAACGGGGTTTGGAGGGCCCCGTTCTAGAGATAGGTGCGGGTCCCAGAGGAGGGACCCGCATCTAACTAAGGCTATGTCTATCATAGATACATAAATGTCTCTGATGTGAAAACCCCTTTAAGAACGACATTTAACATCAAGTTTTTTCTTTTGTGGCAAAATCACTATTTTATTGTGCAGCAAGGTACGGCTTCTGAGAAGTTCTGGAAACACATCCAGAACTTTGGTGTTTGAATTGGACTAATCTCCTGTGTGTGAGTCAGAATGTTCTATTACTATCACTGATAAGCTTTCGTGCCATCAGCCTTTATACTGACGCTAACATGGTCCTGGATGAAATATGTAAGCTTAGAGCCTGCAGTAGTGAATATACTGTATGTACATCAATGCTCTCAGTCTCCGCCAGTGCCGCAGCTATCAGTGGGACAGATCCATATGGTTATTTTGCACAGAAAAATAGCAAAGCATGCTCGCTGCACAGCCTCCTGAACTGTAGACTGCTGAATCTCTATAATTTGTGTATTGATCTGTTCTCTATGAAGGTTCTGCTAGTAAACAAGGAGAAACATGATGCTCTTACAAAGGTGCCCTCTGCAGTCTGCTTATGTGTGTCTTGCACAGACAGGAGTAAATTCCACACATTTCTTATATGATGATGCTATGATACATATTTAGACCCATTAATGCAGCATTCCTACACAAATAAACGAATGCAATAAAAAACAATTGCCGTGACTCTTCAGTTCTGTAATTCTTCTAATAACACATTTGATTGCTTTTTGCAATAAATATGGGTAGTGATGGATGAAGTAGTGTTTCCCAGTAACCACCAGAATCTGTTGTCTTGGTTCATAATTGTTTCGTCTTACATTTTAGAGCCTGAAGCTGGCCATACACTTAAAATAGCTGTTTACACATGCAATGCCTGGCTTGATCTAGCATACATCTTTTTTTTATTGCGGACAGGGGAATAAGCCACAGCCGTTGGGGAAGTGTCAGGAGACCCCCATGCACATTAGTTCGGGGCCGATATAAAAGGGGGGAGGTGGGGCAAACCGCTTTGCCGATATTTTTAATTGGTTGCTATCTATTGGATTTATCCAATAGATAACACAATAATACTTATCTTTACACTTTTCTTCAGCTCCAGGAGTCGCAGCAGTGGGTCCCCTACGCTACCAGCGTTAGTATCAGGTGTGCGGCGGTGCCTAGAGCTGAAGAGGAGCCCAGAAGCGAGGAGCGTAATTTTATAGAGGGGTCTGGTGTGGGGTTTGAATTAATTGATGTTGCTATAGTGGTTGGGGATGGCTGAGAAGCAAGGGGCCAAAGATGTCTGGCCGATCATAGCGGTCTGGCCCAGATGGAGAAGACAAAGAAAAAGAAGTCTACAATAAGAGAAGACGTCACCTCTTAGCTACTGGATTTAAAGAGGACCTGTCGGTCTCCTAACATATCTGGTATAGTAAATCCTTGTATGTCCCATGAGATAAAAATTGTGGAGCATCTTTACTTAGAACTCTGTGTTGTGATGTTTCTCTTTTATGAATGAGGCCTGGCCTGCATGATGACTTTCTGTAATGCAACTAATTTTAACTATGGAACTATAGCTGCAGTACAAAGCAATACAATGTGTTGTATGTAATCTTGTGGACTGCAGCTGTCACTCTATCTCAGACTCCAAAATGTGGGTAGAGTATGGGAAGAAACCAGAGGAATCTCCTAGAAGATGTTACACTCCTGGAATTTAAATTCAGTACCCCAGCGGTACTAGACTCTGGGCCTAGTGAAGATGGGTGATCTATCACATCTTTCAGAAAAGGGTTAGCCATTCAATTATTTTATAAGTATTTTACCTGGCTTTGTTGCCAGAGTCCATTAGATCTTGAATGTCTTGGTAAGATGTAACAGCCAGTTTTGACAAGTCTTCTACATAAGGTCCCAGTAGTGGGTGCTCACGCACACGAAGGTTTCCCTTATTCTTTGGATTCAGAAGGTCTCGGACCCGCTCACAGTATATCTCCATGTAACTGACCTAAGAAGCAGTGGTATCAGATTAATAAAATACAAAGTAATCATTAGGGAAAAAGGAACACAAGCAAAACAATAATTCAAAGTAAAATACTGATTGTTTTGGTGGATGCCTAAAAAAATACCCACAATGTACAATAGTATGAAAAGTATAATATTTTATGTTATAAGGTGATACAAGCAGAATTTTTATGTATCTTGTATGTCTATCTATCTATCGATCTATCTATTTATCTATCTATCTACATACCTATCTATCTAACTACAGTTAGGTCCAGAATTATTTGGACAGTGACACAATCTTCATGATTTGGGCTCCGCATGCCACCACATTGGATTTGAAATGAAACAACTGAGATGCAATTGAAGTGTAGACTTTCAGGTTTAATTCAAGGGGTTGAACAAAAATATCCTGTGAAATGTTTAGGAATTGCAACAATTTTTCTACAAAGCCTCCTCATTTCAGGGGCTCAAAAATAATTGGGCCAATTTTCATTACCATAAATAAAATGTTCTTTTTTTCAATACTTTGTAGAGAATCCTTTGCAGGCAATGACTGCCTGAACTCTGGAACCCATGAACATCACCAAACGCTGGGTTTCCTCCTTTGTGATGCTTTGCCCGGCCTTTACTGCAGCTGTCTTCAGTTGTTGCTTGTTTGTGGGTCTTTCTGCCTTAAGTTTTGTCTTAAGTAAGTGAAATGCAGCTCGATCAGGTTGAGATCTGGTGATTGACTTGGCCATTGCAGAATATTCCACTTCCTTACCTTAAATAACTCCTGGGTTGCTTTCGCAGTATGTTTTGGGTCATTGCCCATCTGTACTGTGAAGCGACGCCCAATCAACCTTGCTGCATCTGGTTGAATCTAAGCAGAAAGTTTATCCCTGAACACTTCAGAATTCATCCGGCTGCTTCTGTCTTCAGTCACATCATCAATAAACACTAGTGACCCAGTGCCTTTGGCAGCCATGCATGCCCATGCCATCACACTGCCTCCACCATGTTTTACAGAGGATGTGGTGTGCTTTGGATCATGAGCCGTTCCAAGCCTTCTCCATACTTTCTTCCTCCCATCATTCTGGTACAGGTTGATCTTACTTTCATGCTGTTCCAGAACTGGGCGGCTTCTTTACATGTTGTTTGGCAAAGTGTAATCTGGCCTTTCGATTTTTGAGGCTGATTAATGGTTTGCACCTTGTGGTGAACCCCCTGTATTTGCTCTCATGAAGTCTTCTCTTTATGGTAAACTTAAATACTGATACACCTACTTCCAGGAGAGTGTTTCTCACTTGGGTATATGTTGTGAAGGGGTTTTTCTTCACAATGGAAAGGATTCTGCGATCATCCTTCACTGTTGTCTTCCGTGGACGTCCAGGCCTTTTGGAGTTCACAAGATCACCAGTGCGCTAATTTTTTTTAAAGAATGTACCAAACTGTTGATTTGACCACTCCTAACATTTGTGCTATTCTCTCTGATGGATTTCTTAACTTTTTAAGCCTAATGATGGTCTATTTCACTTGCATTGAGAGCTCATTTAACCTCACGTTGTGGGTTCACAGCAACAGCTTCCAAGTGCAAATGCCACACCTGGACTAAACTCCAGACGTTTTACCTGCTTAACTGATGATGGATTAATGAGGGAATAGCCCATGCAGCCCATTAAATAGCTTTGGAGATAGTTGTCCAATTACTTTTGGTCCCTTGATAAAAAGGCAGCTACACAATAAAGAGCTGCAATTCCTAAACCCTTCCTCAAATTAGGATGTAAAAACCCTCAAATTAAAGCTGAGAGTCTGCACTTTAAGCCCATATTGATTATATAACTATATATTTAATATGTTTTGGTAAACTATCTATCATCAAATATCTATCTACCTATCTATCTATCTATCCATCCCCTGTCCATATGCCATAATAGGGCATATAGAAACATCATAGAGGATGGTCTCCCATACTCTCCCTTATTAGCCAAAAGACGGTCTTGCTCTTGGTGACTTAGTGCTAAACTGCATTACTTGCTCGTCCAATGTCATCAATAGACGTCACGTAACACAAAATTTTGCCCGCTGTGAAATGTTGACATGCCTGCAGCTTCCAGTGCTCCATCAGCCAGACACTACTGTGAGATCGGCTCCCAATCGCAGACGCTGTCTCGAGAAAAGAACTTGTCTTTTAAATGCCTTTAAACTATTAAAATAGGCGGGGTGCACACAGTGCAGTTTGGTGCAGTTTTTGGTGCATTTTTTTAGCTGATTCAGGAGAGTAAATGTATGCAGTTAGGACTCTGTTATTGTTCTGTATTTGTTCTCTTTTTTGTATCCTGTGTTCTGACTACTAAAGCTGCTCTGTGTGGACCTGGCCTTATGCTTGGTTTCACAGAAGTAGCAGTTTACTGCCGAAAACATGCATAATGATATTCAATTGTCATTTTTTAATCTTTTGTCACTCCAAAATATTAGTAAACGCTAATTTATTCACCTTCTTCCAGAATATTCCAGAAATCATACAAAATGTATGGAGACTGATAACACATACCTCCACAGAGTAAGACACGTTGTCATTTGTCGTGTCACTGATCCGGGAAAAGAGATCTTCACATAGCTGAAACACAAAGGTTTAATAATGTCACTTTGCTAGCCATCTGAAATGTAAAATAATATGCATGTATGATTAAATACATGACTTATCACTAAGGCCTTCAAGTCACAGTCATCCAGAGGTTAACACTTTAAGGACAGCGTAGGGTTAATTAATAATTCACACGCACAGAGTATATCTTGAATATTTTATCGACTGTGAGGCGTCAATGAATAATTCAGATAGTGAGGGGTTAAACAGATTAAAAGCAGGAAGTTAACCCTTTCTTAGACAACGAACCATTAAAAGGAAGATTTCTGCTTTCCACATATACACCACCGCGCTGTCGTCTTCTATATGTGATGTCATTATTATAATGGCAGGAAATAAATGTTGTAGAAACAAGTGGACTGCTATTTAAATGACTGTCATCTGGGCTGACAATGATGACCAGATGCAGTATATGAGGGTATGACATCTGATCACCTTAGATAACCTTGTACCGCGCTGCAATTTTCTAGTGTAGTAAAACAAGATGAGTGTTACTATGACTTTATTATATTGTATAGGTGAATAGTTCCATGTAGTGAAGAAAATGATATCAATTCGATAGGTCTATATACAAATATAGCATGACCTTTATTGAAGCTATTAAGGTCAATGTAAAGGACAGACCTCAGTATAACCACAAAACCTACAGTAGGTTCTCAATTTGTGTAATGTGTATCCCGAGGAAATGCACACCATGTCTCTAGGGGCAACTCACATTGTCCCCATGCTGTCATTTTAATGTGCAGTATGGTGTTTCATTCTAGCTTTGGGTGTACTTTGATTAAATTTAATTGAGATGGGGTACTTGGACTACAGACATTGAGAAACACTGCACTAAAACATATAGGGGGATATTTATTAAGATTGGCTTTTTATAACACTAGTCTTCCGTTGGAGTAAGATGCAGCACATTTATAAGAAGGCGAACGCCTCCTAATAAATGTTGGATATTTCGGCTGGCCGTGCAGCATGCATTCACGCCTTCCCATCTGACATAAAATAAAAAGTAACTATAGTCACCTCACCACTCCTCTGTGCTTCTTACCTTCGGGTCCTCTTATTCTCCCCATGCATGCCGAGCAGCGTCAAGACATTATATGTGACACAACCTTCTGAGTGCTGCGTCACATACAACATCCTGACGCTGCCCGGAATGCTGAAGGAGCCTGAGGGAACCTGGAGAGGAGAGGAGTAGCTGTGAGGTGAGTATAATTATTTGTAATTTTTAATTACATTTTTTTAATTGTCCAATAGGGATGGGTAAGGGGGTAGTTAAATTAGGGGTGGGAGTGGCAAGGTACGGGGTGTGGCACAGGTCTCTACCTTGCTACGCCCCACAAGCTAAATCTACATTCCACTATAACTTACAGTTTTCTAGCATAAATGATAATACATTTGTCAGGCCGCTGTAGCCCGTCCGCTTTTTGGAAGTAGCACAACTTTTTTACTAAAGTGACGAGAGCGGCATAAAATGGCCTAAAGTCGCAATTTTCAATGTAAATTACCCATTTTGGGGATCTTTTGCATCTTTGTATGCCAGAAAACTGGCGTAGAAAGGTTTATAAATACCCCTCATCAGCAAAACAGTATTCAGAGTGATAGGCAATGGATATAGAGCTATCCCCTAATGGCATTGGTCATGACCAAATGTGTTAATTGATTTACAAGGTTGGGGGCTTACACTAAGTTATATTTGTTCCAATAAGATGGACGTCCAAATAATTTGAGCTCTTCATTTACATAGCAATATAAAACCATAAAACAAATTACACACAACAGTACTTTAATAGAAAATACAGGGACTAAATCAGAAGACCTTATTTATATATGTCATGTACAATTGTCTGAGGAAGGAGCCGGTACGTTTCTGAATCGCGTTGCTTGATTCACTGTACTTCTAATAAAAGGATTACCCCTCGGACGACTCCAGTGATTTTCTTCCAAGGGTGACACCAGAAAAAGGATAACAATAAGGAGCAGCGCTGATCAAAGAGTCGTTTTTTGCAACTTGCAGCTGGAATTTATCTGTGCATATTGCATTTTCTACTGTTTTCATTCCAGCTGTCACAGAATTTGTCACCCAGACAAACTCAAGGCCTGCAGCTCCCCGAACTTCACCATTAGTCTACAAGCCAGGGGCGTAGCTAGGGGGGGAAAGGCGGGGCATGTGCCCCAGGCGCAACAAGAAGGGGGGCGCCGACGCAAGGAGTGGGGCGCCGACGCTCTGGCCAGGGATTCCGCTCTTAGAGGTAGCCCCATGACACGCTGTCACTGTAACGTCAGGGTCTCCGCCATTAGAGGAATCCCTGGCCAGACAATCGGCAATGCCCTGGGTGGGGATTCCACTACTAGAGGGAGCCCTAAAGCTAACTATAGGAGCGTGGGTTGTAGCGCTATCTACTGGGAGGGGGGATGTAGTACTATCTACAGGGGGTGTGTGTGGCACTATCTACAAGGGAGCTGTCTGGCACTATCTACTGGGGCCGTGTGGCAGTATCTACAAGGGGGAGTGTGGCACTATCTACTGGGGGTGAGTGCCTCAATTATCTACAAGGGGGCTGTGTGGCTTTATCTACATGGGGTGGGTGTGTGTGTGTGTGTGTGTGTGTGTGTGTGTGTGGCACTACCCACAAGAGAGGGGGGTGGCACTATCGACAAGGGGGTGAGTGTCTCAATATCTACAAGGAGGTTGTGTGGGTTTATCTACAAGGGGGGTGTGTGGCACTATCTACAGGATGTGTTTGTCACTATCTACTAGGAGGGAGTATGGCAGTTTTTACAAGGGGGGTGTGTTGCACTATCTAGTGGGGGTGTGTGGAAAAATCTACAGGGGGATGTGTGGCACTTTCTACAACGGGACGCCTGGATGTTGCTATCTACAAGAGGGGATGTGCCACTGTCTACAAGAGGGGGGCTGTGGGGCAATATCTACGTGGGAGGGCAAATACAAGTCAAATAGTCAGCACACTGTAGTCAACAACCATTAAACCGGATGGCATTCGTTTGTGGAGATAACCGCACAAGTTCACCTGTCAATAACAATGACTGTTAGATTCAACCCAGAGGGGTTTGAAAGTTGACAACATGTCCAATGCAGTAACATTCAGACACTGGGAAGTAAACTGTCCACCTCTGCTCAATCCTCCTTTAGAATTACTGACACATACTTAACACTGCTACATAAAAAGTTTAGTCTGTTATTTTGGACTTATATAACATTTATGGCCCATCCTTAGGAGATCGGTGAGGGTCTGACCCCACTAGCCTCAGGATCAATGGAAAGAAGGGGATGCAGCGCTCACTGAAAATACATTTTTTGCATTTGTTTAATAGTATTTGTATAATATTTAGGTGTAACATATTATTATCATAATATATTCATGACAGTGCAACAAGATTCATGACATTGCAACAAGACATCAAGACAATAAACCACACGTACTAAGCTGTTTACATCAGTTTTTGGCATAAACTACACAATTAAAAACGGCACAAAGGAAAAAAATAAAAAATAAGACAAGCACAAATTTGCGGTAAAACTAATGACTTTTCCCATCACTCGTAAAATTTTAAAGGTAACAAAATAAGTAGTAGTGGTCTCCAAGGAGTTTGTCAAATTTATTAAGGTAATGAAATAGAAAAGGGACAACTTTTGCCACAAATCCACACCTGCTCATAGACAGGGTGGATTTTCTGCCTGTTTGAGTGGTCAAAATGTGGCAAATATATTAAGAGGGGTGAGTGCCACTGTGCCAGTCAATGTGGGCAAATATCTTAGCTCAATTA
This sequence comes from Rhinoderma darwinii, assembly GCF_050947455.1. Lineage (NCBI taxonomy): Eukaryota > Metazoa > Chordata > Amphibia > Anura > Rhinodermatidae > Rhinoderma > Rhinoderma darwinii. Next base: position 92,696,107 of record NC_134690.1, read on the forward strand.
CATCAAGAATATGTTGTAGAAGCCTAAGAAATCTACATCCAATGTAAATTCTGTTAGAAACAAAATGTATTAAAGGGGTTGTCTGGTTTCATCAAATTATTGTCATTTCTTGTATAATTAGAAGTTATACAATTTACCAAAATAATTTCTGTATTAATTCCTCTCAGTTTTCAAGATCTCTGCTTGCCGTTATTCATTAGGAACCTTTCTTGTTTATTTCCAGTGGATAAAGTTCTAGATAAAATGGTCATGTGATGGACACAGAGTTGCTGGGGTTGTTAGAAGACACAGCTCTGATACACATACTGTAACGATCCCTGCACCTGTGTGTCCGTCACATGACCATGGACAGATTTTTTTTCCGCTGGAGATAAACAATGGAGGTTCTTACTAGATAACAACAAGCAGAGATCTTGAAAACGGCGAGGAATTAATACAGAAAGTTTATTGGAAAATTGTATAACTTTTAATTACACAAGAAATAATATTAATTTGCTGAAACCGGACAACCCCTTTGAGGACTAGAGCATATTCTTCTGAGTAAGCTACTCCTCTTAATATTGTAGAATGTCTGAAGAAGCTTTATGGTGTTATTACCTGGGGTATGATCCCTTGTTGGTTTGGCTCCTGTTTGCCCATCATGGTATACGATTTACCAGCTCCAGTCTGTCCATAGGCGAAAATACACACGTTGTATCCCTCAAAAGCATGAAGCAACATCTCCTCCCCAATGTCACAGTAGACCTGTTGTTGTCCTGCGAACTGACTGTCCTCATCCTGCACATGAGATAATTCCATAGTTCCAGATCATACGTTATATAACAGTTTACAAGCTTGATACCACAATAGTTACTTATCCAGCACACTACTTCAGTCTGATTCTTGCAAACCATTTTTGGGTGTTAGGCTATGTTCACACGCTTATCAAAAATGTCTGAAAATATGGAGCTGTTTTCCCTTGAAAACAGCTCCTGATTTTCAGACTTTTTTTTAGCAACTCGCGTTTTTTCGCTGTGTTTTTTATGGCCGTTTTTGGAGCTGTTTTTTTATGGGGTCACTGAAAAACGGCTCCAAAAACGGCTCAGGAAGTGACATGCACTTCTTTTTCGCGGGCGTCTTTTCACGTGCCGTTTTTGGAAAACGAGGCGTAAAAAGACGCCCCATCGGAACAGAACGCCGTAATTCCCATTGAAATCAATGGGCAGATGTTTGGAGGCGTTCTGCTGCCGATTTTTCAACCGTTTTTCGGGACGTTTACAGCCTGAAAAATGGCCGAAAATAGCCCGTGTGAACATACCCTTAAGAACAGGCACATTGCAAGTTAACACAATGCCCCCTTCATTTCTTCCTTTTCTAACTCCTTTCAGCAGAAAATCCTAATAAAGTCTTCATGTTGATATGCAGCAAGTTAAATGGTTGTATGTCTTGGTTGATATATCCATAGAGCTAGATATAGCATAACTTGTGCACCACATTTAGTAAAAATGTCACATAACTTGCTGCATGGTGTGCACAACTTTCCCCAATAGAAGACTATGGAAATGTCCCACTAATGTGGAAAATAAGTATATATTTCCATTGAGATTTATGGAGCTTGGTGTGTAAGGGTATGTTCACACGCTGAGTCTAAAACTTCTGAAAATACGGAGTTGTTTTCAAGGGAAAACAGCTCCTGATTTTCAGACGTTTTTTAAGCCACTCGCGATTTTTGTTTTTTTTGGAGCTTTTTTCAATAGAGACTATGAAAAACGGCTCCAAAAACCTTCCAAGAAATGAACTGCACTTCTTTTTCGCTGCCGTTTTTTTACGCGGCCGTTTTTTAAAACGGCTGCGTAAAAAAATGACCCGTCTGAACAGAACGCAGTTTTTCCCATTGAAATCAATGGCCAGATGTTTGGAGGCGTTCTGCTTCCTATTTTTCGGCCGTTTTTTTGGCATTTAGGGCCCGAAAAACGGCCGAAAATGGGCCGTGTGAACATACCCTTACAGTGTTGGATTGCACGGCAGTTGTAATCATTTTTAATTTCTTGTAGCCAAAGTCTTGACAATGTATTAAGTTGCGTGCCCATTTATTTGCACACATTCAGACGCTATATGACTATATATGTTGTCATCAAGCTTTATCTTAGATCCTTTGTACATAGATCTTATGTTTGATTTACTATTAAACATGAGATATATACCTCAAAATGATACAGGCTGGTCAACTAGAGCTGGAACATGTTCACACAAGGGATTTGTAGATGTGATTTTCATAGCTGCATTATATCAATGATGGCTGTATAACAAACACACCTAAGCTAAAAATTGGTGGCTGCTTTAATGTTGGACAAAGACATGAGATATTTAATGGCAGACAGGTCCAACAAATGTAGTTTTTTTGGTCTATTTTGTATATGGTCCGTCATAGACGTTAGATTGTCTGCAGATCCCACCAAAACAAAAATCTCATGTCTATGCAACTGTATGTCATGACTATCAGTTCTTCCTATGTTTATGACTTGGATGGGCAACTTTTCACTATCTTCCTTCACCTTTAGGACTTTTTTTTACATAGATAATCAGGTATATTCCTTAATATTCCCTGTTCCACTTAAAAGAGGTTTTTTATACAATTTGATCAAAATTTTAACAAAGAACCTCTTGTTCATGTTTAGAAATTTTACTTAGCCGCAATAGACCAATGTATACGAAGTGGACATGCAGTCCATGTCCTTTTCTACAGTAACGGTGATGCATATTCCTGCAGTCAAAACTTTCAGTTAGTTTTTATTATTCTATAGATTGGATAAAAAAGAACATTCCTGAAAATCATAGTTATAGTTGTGGTTTCTCTATAACATGTCAATTGCATCACTCTCTTCCTGTTAGAAGGAATTTTAAAATTCAGTTCTTTACGTATCTTTTCTATTGGCTGCACATATTGTCCTATGTGCTTACAAATCGAAAAATGTTTATTACTCTTGTTGATGTTCAGCTTTTCGTTACTCACCGAAGTATGGGACCAGTACGAGTAGTCAAAACTGAAGCTTTTCGGAGTTTCTTTTGGCTGTTTGGGGTTGCTAATTGCTGTAAAGAAGAAGAAAAACGACTTCAGCAGGAATATTTCACTAAAACTTGAGACATACACAACTAAGTGTTCAACCAGCTGATCCCAGGAATACTGTTGGGGTATACATAGAGGTGACAGGACCCCATAAGAAAGATTAAAGAAGGGCCCCCTTCTGGTCCTGGTAACGACCACTACACCGCTAACCATCTAGTGGTAACAGATTACCCCCACCTGAAGTATATGAGGGTATCAGATACCCTGGGCTAACCCTGAGGGCTTCTCAGACGAACGGGATATACGTCCGTGCAACGCGCGTGATTTTCACGCGCGTCGCACGGACCTATTTTAGTCTATGGGGCCGTGCAGACAGTTGCGTGATTTTTACGCAGCGTGAGTCCGCTGCGAAAAAGTCACGACATGTCCGTTCTTTGTGCGGATTTCGCGCATCACGCACCCATTGGAGTCAATGGGTGAGTGAAAATCACGCGCACCACACGGAAACACTTCGCGCAACCGCTGTCAAACTATGAATGTAAACAGAAAAGCACCACGTGCTTTTCTGTTTACAAACATCCAAACGGAGTGTCATAATGATGGCGGCTGCGCGAAAATCACGCAGCCGCGCATCATACGGGGCTGACACACGGAGCTGTTAAATGCCTTTTGCACACGCAAAACGCCACGTTCTTTGCGTGCGCAAAACGCACACGCTCGTGTGAATCCGGCCTAAGAGTGGTGGGGCTCTTGTGCTTTCTCTTTTTATCTGTAATTTTTTGCTCTACCAACATTTTCAGATAAGAAATCTGTTTTATTTTAGTCGTGGTTTTGTTACTAGTGGTACAGCTTTCATATTACTCGGTTTTTTTTGGTCCTTGAGCATGCCCATTGACATATGTGACCTAGTAAATATGGTAGCTCCTACTTATAGAGTCCTGTATTGCAGGATACATGATGGATTGCTATGAAGCACAGTAGCTTTTCAGATTTTTCTATGTCCCAGCCGTCTTTATCTTGACTTTTAACGCATTAAATACACAGTGGCAAGAAACTTTAACTTGACTTTTTCAATGGCTTTTGTTGTGTGACATCACGCTGCAGAAAGTATCGGAGTCAAGATAAACTTGGCTACTTCTGTAGATGTCAGCTACCAGTAGTAGTTCTGTTACAGCATGGTGCCCCAATAACCATCTGTATACATTTTTGCCAACCTTGATATAGAATATTTCTAAACAGGTCAATGGGGTATAAATGAGGTTCACCTAAAAAGGAAGAGTAGATTAGGCAACAGTTACATTTTAGCTATGTAAAGCAAGGCTTTGTCCCAATCTGTCACATAAAATACTAATTTATCAATTGATTGGTCGACTATGTCAATGGATTGGAAAATTGAAGCAATTGAACATCATTTAGTCAGAGATTGACTATTGACCTTTTAATGCCAGCTGTTTATATGTGTTAAAATGGATGAAAACCTTCTGAACCCCGTGGTCTAATGTGTATGGAGGCAGCCTGCCAGTCCCCTGATGGCAGAAATCAGGGAAAAGATGGATCTAATCGTGTTCGA